>NC_068576.1:26729072-27032102 GCF_025698545.1 Gossypium raimondii | reverse complement strand
TGTGTTTCCAGGAGAGCTTTCAAGGATGACACCTGAGAGAGATGTATAGTTTTCAATTGAATTGGAACCTGGTACAACACCTATCTCCTATACTCCCTATAGAATGGAACCATTAGAACTGAAAGAGTTGAAAACACAGTTACAAGATTTGTTGGATAGGGGATTTATAAGACCAAGTGTGTCACCATGGGGTGCACCAATTCTGTTTGAGAAGAAGAAAGATGGAACATTGTGCCTCTGTATAGATTTTCTCCAGTTGAATAAGGTAACTATAAAAAATAAGAATCATCTGCCCATAATTAAAGATTTGTTTGACCAGTTGTGTGGGGCTATAGATTGATATGAGATTTGGATATTATCAAGTGAAGATCAGGGGTGATGATGTGTCTAACACTGTCTTTTGATTAAAGTGTGTCTATTATGAATTTTAAGTAATGCCCTTTGGTTTAACTAATGCTCTTGTAGTATTCATGAACTTAATGAATAGAGTGTTTCAGACATGTTTGGATCAGGTTGTGGTGGTTTTTATTGATAATATTTTAGTTTGTTCTAAGAATGAAGCTGATCATGAGGAACATTTTAAAATTGTTTTGAGAAAATTACGTGAAAATCAGTTATATGCCAGGTTCAGTAAGTGTGAATCTTGGCCGAGAGAAGTACACTTTTTTTGGCCATGTGATCTCTCCTAAAGGAATTAAATTAGATCTTGGTAAGGTGAAAGCAATACTTGAATGAAATTTGCCCAAAAATGTCACTGAAGTTCGCAACTTTTTAGGGCTAGCAGGCTATTACAGAAGGTTTGTGAAAGGATTTTCAATGTTGGCAACTCCTCTCACTAAACTGTTGAAAAAGAAATAAAGGTTTGAATGAACTGATGAGTGTTAGAAAAGTTTTGAAAAGTTGAAAGCAGTATTGATTGAAGCTCCAGTTTTAGCACAGTTAGAGTCTAGTATAGAGTATATTGTTTATACTGATGCATCTCTGAATGGGCTTGGATGTGTGCTTATGCAGAAGGGTAAGGTTATAGCCTATGCATCGCGCCAACTCAAACCTCATGAGAAGAACTATCGAACCCATGATTTGGAACTAGCAGCAGTAGTATTGGTGTTGAAGATATGGAGACACTATTTGTATGGAGAAAAGTGTCGGGTATTCTCTGATCATAAGAGTTTGAAGTATTTGTTGATAGGAAAGATTTGAATCTATTCCAAAGACGTTGGATGGAACTATTGAAAGATTATGATTTCGCTATAGAGTATCACCCTGGAAAAGAAAATGTTATGGTTGATGCTTTGAGTAGAAAAACAGTGGCAGCATTAACATCACTACAAGAAAAAGTGAGTATGGTTGATGATGGATCATTATTGGCAGAGTTAACTATCAAACCAACTTTTGTCTCTCAAATTCTGGAAGAGGAGATGAAGGATGCACAATGTGATATGTATAATAATGTATCATGTCTAATAATGCAACAAATTTCAGTCTGGGTAAAAAAAGTGAACTACGATTCATGAGAAGAATGTATGTACCATTTGAGAATGGCTTAAGAAAATAACTGCTAAGGGAAGCTCATCAAGGATCCAATTCACTCCATCCAGGGAGTATTAAGATGTATAGAGATTTGAAAAGCTTATGCTAGTGGCCTGGAATGAAGAGAGAAATCACATAATATGTTTCAACTTGTTTGACTTGCCAAAGAGTTAAAGGAGAACATCAAGTTCCCTCGAGTAAGTTGTATCCTTTGGAGACTCTAGAATGGAAATGAGATAAAATTACCATGGATTTTGTGTTAAGGTTACCCCTTAGTCCTTCAAAAAAGAATTCAGTTTGGGTGATAGTAGATCAGCTTACTATGTCAGCTCATTTTCTGCCAATGCACTCTACTTATTCTATGGAAAGGTTAGCTAAGATCTATGTTTATGAGATAGTGTGCCTGCATAGAATCGTATCTTCCATAGTTTCAGACAGAGACCCAAGGTTTACTTCAAGATTTTGGAAGCAATTGTAGGGATTATTGGGAACTAAGTTGTAATTCAATATTGCATTCCACCCTCAGACAAATGGTTAGTCTAAAAGAGTCATTCAAGTTCTGGAGGATATGTTAAGAAGTTGTGTAATTGACTTTGGGTTGAATTAGGAGAAGTATATTCCTCTAGTTGAATTTGCGTATAACAATAGTTATCATGCCAGTCTGAAAATGTCTCCATTTGAAACTTTGTATGGTGCGTTCAACCAGACATTTTAATTAAATACATAACATTAATCAATTAATCAATTAGAAGCACTCCCATACTTCTTGTACACATGTTGTAATTCCATCATATTCATTTCAATATCACGTAACCACAATATTCACCAACTATCGAATGTTCATTTCTCATTTGTACTTAATTGCAACATTTAAAGATTTACAACTTACTAACGAAGTTTCACATTAAGTACAATTAACCAACATATATTAATACAAGCTATAAATAAGTACACATACATATTATTACACTATGAACTTACCTAGATTATGCTTTCAGTTGACTCGTAAGGATTAATCAAATTTTCCCTTTTCCCCAATTATCCTTTGTACAATTCAATTCTTGATCTATATAATAATTAAATTCAATATATCAAATTCAAATATACTATTAAATATTATTTTTATGCATATTCCTTAAATTTTCATTATTTTACAATTTTTCCCTAAACTTTTGTATTTCTTTCAATTTAGCCCTAAAGCCAAAACTATTTAAATTTACACGTTTCATTCCTAATATTTAAAAGCAGAACGACATATCACCCTCAAATAGCCCTTAAAAATTTTAAAATTTAATATGCCAAATTTTGCAAAATTTCATATTAGTTCCTAAATTCAAAACTATCAAAATTTCCTTTACAAAATAGTCCTAAACAACAACCAAGATTATAAATATTTCATCTAACATCAAAACCAACTAAAATCATCAATGGTAACTTCCAAAAATTTTAATAGTTTTACAAAATAATCTCTGAGTTAGGTAGATTAAGTTACAACGATCTCAAAAACATAAATTCACTAAAAACGGACTAAGAATTCATAGCATGCAAGGGTGTAAGAGATGACTGAAGCTTTTAGTTAAACAACCATGGTTTCCAAATGTTGAAGAAGAAAGATGATAATGCTTAATTCCTTTTCTTTTTATTTTTATTTTCTTTTTCTTATTATTTAACTTAAGTTTTAACATATAAAATTATAATTTTATGCTTTAACCGTCCACCAACACTACTATTTTCCATAAAAACCCTTCCACTTAAATTGATTAAGCCATTTAATCATTAAAATCCAATAGCGGTTAAGTTTTACGTCTTTTACAAATTAGTCATTTTTCTTTAATTAACTAATTAAACAATAAAATTTCCGAACAGAACCTTCACATACCTAAACAGTAGTTTTGTAAATATTTAATAAAAATATTTACGAGCTCATTTTACAGAAACGAGGTCCCGTTACCTCATTTTTTTAAAATCATTTGACTTTGGGAACAAACCGCTTAAACTAAATTATTTATTCTTTTAGCTAAAATTCATTAAGTCAAAATTCAATATAAAATTATATTGGACTCATATGAATTAAATAATAATTATTATTAACTTACTCGTCAAATTTGTGATCCCAAAACTACTGTTTTCAGACACCACTGAATTAAAAATAGGTTGTTTTTCGACACTTATACATGCATTAAAAGATTGCCCGAATGCCAGGACCATTCTTACAATCGGAAGGTTGGGTAACAGGCTTCTCATGAAGAATTATGCTTGCTGCATCGATTGGCTCGAGGATGTGTTGCGCGTGTTGGATAAAAAAGTTGCTGCTGACGTTTTCACTACACTTTGGAACAACTGGAACAACCACAATAACTACATTTTCCGGGGAAAAGAGGATGAAGCTAGGGTGGTTTGGGAGAGAGTTAAAACTCTCAACAACGAGTTCCGTATCCATAATTTGGTAAACAACCCTTTGATCCCAATTGCCCCTGCTTCTCATAAATGGAAAAAGCCTCCTTGCGGGTTCATGAAAGTTAAATTTCAATGCTGCTGTTGCTCCAAATAGAACTGGTTATGGGATGATTGCTAGGGACAAAGATGGCTTTGTTATTGGAGGAGGGGGGGCTTTAAAGAGGAAGCATTGACCGTTGAATGGGCAGAAATCTATGCTCCCGAGGAAGCTTGAAGCTAGCAAGGACTATGAATATTTCAAAAGCTTTAATTGAGACTGACTGCGCCAGTATAACAAACAGGGTAAAAAAAAACGTGATTTGGACATCACCATTATGGGCACGCGCATCAAGGAGATTCTTAAAACTATGGAAATGTTTGAATCTGTTTCTATTTGTTGGACCAGCTGTAATTGTAATAAAGTGGCCAATTTTATTTGTAAAGATGCCATTAAAAAAATCTTGTAATTGGACCTTTGCGATGGATTATCCCAAAAATATTCATGCATTGGTGATCAAAGATTCTATTAATTGAGTAGACCTTTTTTCGGTCTTTTTTTCAAAAAAAAAAAAAAAACCAAACCAAATTTATTTAAATGCTAAAATTTAAACTAAAATGCATATATAACCTATCATGGAACTTAAGTAAACAGCACACTAAAATGAGACTAAATTTAAGCAATTTCACTTTAAAACAAGCCAAAACACAAAAGTGCAAATGACTCGAAAACATATCATAAATATGCACTTATATATGACATATACACTTATCATGGAGGTACAATCATATCCTGACATTTGACAAAACAAATATCAATTGATGCCTCTTCAAATCATGTAAAAATAATTTCGAAGCATAGCAAGTTAAAAATGTGTTTGGCTAAAGCTACATGTATAGCTCAATTAAAAGTAAGATACATTAAAAAAAAAAAGAACAAAGCACATTTCACCTAAATTATTTTTTCTCATATCCTTGAAAAATAATAGAAATTAAACAAATTCATCCCAAGTAATAATTTGACAAATCAATGCATTACCAACTGATATAAGTCACAAAGGCCTTAGGATGCGTACACGAAAGAAAAAGAAAATTAAGATTCACTTTCTTGTTTTCAAGAAAATTAAGAAACCGAATCTTGGCCCAATCTTGCTATTTGGAGCGATTTCAAGAATCAAAAAAATCAAGATTTCAAATCTTGGAAATCTTGGTCCAAGAAACCAAATCTTGCAGCCAAAGCGCAGTGGATCTCCGTTACGAGCATCAACAAACCAATTTCGGTAGAAGATGGAATACAAGCCCAAGTTCTTGAAGTCAAGGCCCAATAAGATTATTCCAAGCCCAAACAAGAAGACAAACCATACTTACTTGAAAATCAGGTCAAATTGTCAAAGTAGCCCAATTTGTAAAGTTTTATTTTTTTTAAATACTTAGTTTAAATTTTTATGTAAATATTCAGTCCAAGAGGCCAAATTAAAAGCCCTTGGCTGAATTTCCATTTAAATATTAAAATAATTAGGAGTTTTTTTATTTTTAGTTTTTTAATTAGATTAGGAAAACACTTGAGAGGCCTATATAAAGGCTTGGCCGGCCACCTTGTGATTCACTTCTCAATTATATTGAAAATTTCAAATTTGTTTAAGTGCAGAATTCTCTTTGAGTTTTTCTCCAAGAATTCTCTCTTGAGTCTTCTTTAGAAGTTGTTTTAACAATCTTTTGATTGTGGGAGCCATCTTCAACATTCTTCTTGCCATTGATATTCTTTGGAGGGGAGATTGAGCCGTTTGAAGGGAGTTGTGGAATCTTTCGGGATTTCAAGGCTTCTTAGGACTTATCTTTTAATTTCTTGCTGTCAATTTTTTTCTTTTAAATTCTACTTGTGTCGATTTTATTTAATCACTTTGTTTGCTGTTCTTGTTGCGTTTCAGGCGTTTCAAAGTATTCCAAATCTGATTCGCCCTATTCTTTACTAAAGATCGGATCGCCTATTTTGTTTTTGGCAGCAAAATTCGTTCAAAATCCCTAAATTCCTTGTTCTTGCCGATTTCTTCTTTTCAGATTTGGGTTGTTTTGATTGCTGGAATTTTGGGAAAATTTAACTTGCTATTTGTGTCTTTCTTTTCAAATTCGGCAGATTGGAGTATTCTTTGGGGTTCAATTACATGTTCTTGATTCCCCAAGAACCTTTATTAACACTTATTCCTATTCTCAATTTGATTCTTTGCTGGTTTGGGGATTTTTATTTCAGATCTGGAAATTCAAAGTTCTAATCTTTTAATTTCTGTTTCGTTTCAGATCTGTTCGTTTAGAGCATCGTAGGAGTTTTCTCGTGACTTGACAACTCGATCTTGGTCCGCGCACAACCCTCTATCATTTGGTATCAGATTTTGGGCGTTTTGGGTGTTCTTGGTTGATTTCTAAACTGATCTCTATTTTTTAAACTACAAACAGCAGTTTTACCCAGAAAAATTTTTCGAAAAAAATTCATTTTAGTTTGTAAACGTTGTCCGATTGATCTGAAATTTTACATACATATTTTTGGCACTGTGATTGAATATAAAAAAATATTTCCCGCAAAAAATTCAGTCTAAAAAGTCAAAAAAATTAAAAAATACGAAATCCAATAAAAATTTAAAAAAAGATTCAGCGGGTTGCGTTTGGTGCCCAAAATTTCCAGATAAAAAATTAAATATTTAAGGACATTCCAAATTTAATTTCGTGATTTTTGGAGATCGGAAACACCTCGAACAAAGTTGTCAAGTTACTCCGCAGTTTTTCGGGTTTTTGGATTTCAGTAATTTTTATTGATTCTTAGCTGTAGGTTTTCATTTGTTTTCTTTTTATTCTTCTTTTACAATATCTAACACCTTCTTGTTTCTTGTGTTAGTAGGATTTAAACGTGTGCACAATTCTTCCTCGATGCAACACGAATCAATTGGTGTCTCGTCAATTTTTGGACTCCTAGTGCAAATTAGGATTCTTTGGTAGTTCGGTTCATACACTTTCTAATTGGTTGATATAGACTCTACTAAAGAACTCACAAGACTGAATTCTACCTCATTGAGAATTTGATTTTTCTTTTTGAGTGATTAACGGTGAGGTTTGCTAACTTTCTTTTTGAGTGATTGAGTGTTTATTTTGCAGGTTTTTGAAAATGTCTAAGGTTGGTCAAGGTGAGAATGATGTCCATAATAAATTGAAAATGATCCAACAACAGTTAGACGAACGGTCTGCCATACTTCGAACATTGAGTGCTACTATCAATGAGATGCGAGTGGAGAAAAGAGCCCAACGAGGACAACTTAATTCAAGTGAAAGGGCAGAAATGAGAGTGCCAAGAAGGCGAACATCCAACGAATATTCGAGAAGAGATTCATATCATGACTCCTATTCAACGAGGAATTCAAGACGACGCAAAGCAAGTTTCGAGAGTGAAGTTTTTCAAGGGGATTATTGTTCGTATGCAAGTCACTCCGTACATACCCAACAAGAGTCTTTTCGTTCTGATTCATTTGTAACATCTCTATCTTGTAATGAAAGAAAGACAGAAAAAGAAATCAAAAAAGAAAAAGAGAATGAAAAAGAGCAAAAAGAGATTGAGAGTGGAAAGGAATGTGATACAGATAAGAAAATTGAAAAAGAAATTGAAGAAACAAAAGAAAAAGACGAGGAAAGGGTAGTGAGGAATGTTTCCACTAACCAAGATATGAATTTTTCTTGTGTTGCTACTTTTCAGGTTCCCGAAATTCCGAAAGATAACTTTCAACTTCAATATCTTTCCGATGAAAGACGCTTTCATACGATCAACATAGGCACGGTTGAAGATGAAATCACACTACATGAGCCCGAAGGTAAGCGAGGTAAGAAAATTTTAGCAACAGAGTCCCGTGCAGATTTGAAAATTATTGGTGACTTAGTTCTTAAAAGATCCCTTCATTTTGATCCGATTAATTGTTATTCTTCGATTGTGGTTGATAAAGTCATTACGAAAGGAAGCGTGAGTTGTTATTCTCTTAATTTTCCTTGTGTAAAATCCTTGAATTTGTGCAAATCTGTTTTGGCAAATACTTTCTATTGTTTTGATACTTGGTTTTTGAATAAGGTAACGAAATTTGCCAAGTTTGTTTTCAATTTATATTCGTACCTTAAACAATTTCTGTGGTTATACATAAAATTTGAGTTCCATTTGACAAAGGTTAACTCAACAACGGAGCTTTGACTACACTATGCCCCCGATGAGCGAAGGTTTGTATTCAATGAAAAAGGTAAAATCGACCCTTATTCTTCTGCTTATAAAGGTAAGATGCTTGAAACTTTTGAAACACCTTTGTACTCCTCGGATAGTGACAAAGATCATGTTGATGATTTAATTTTTGCAAAACACTTGGATCGAAACGTGCTTGACTATCCTATTTTATTTCTTGATGATCTATCTGTTTTAATGGTTGATAAAAAGATTATTGTTTTTGATGCATGTGTGAGTGAATCTATAGTCCGTCGATTAATGCATGGTATGATTGTGCAATTCTATGAACCGTGTGAACCCTTTCAAATACCCACTTGTGACGATTACGTTTACCATTTGATTTATTACTCGCAATTTATTCATGGTTTGTGGAAACAGTTTGAGATGATTACTCGCAATTTATTCAATGTGGCTGATTTATCTCCATTTGATTTTTCAAATTCGAAGACGAATCTTTTTAAGGAAGGGGGGAATGATACGAGTCACAAAGGCCTTAGGATGCGTACACGAAAGAAAGAGAAAATCAAGATTCACTTTCTTGTTTTCAAGAAAATCAAGAAACCGAATCTTGGCCCAATCTTGCTTTTTGGAGCAATTTCAAGAATCAAGAAAATCAAGATTTCAAATCTTGGAAATCTTGGTCCAAGAAACCAAATCTTGCAGCCAAAGCGCATTGGATCTCCATTACGAGAATCAACAAACCAATTTCGGTAGAAGATAGAATACAAGCCCAAGTTCTTGAAAGCAAGGCCCAATAAGATGATTCCAAGCCCAAACAAGAAGACAAACCATACTTACATGAAAATCAGGCCAAATTGTCAAAGTGGCCCAATTTGTAAAGTTTTATTTTTTTAAATACTTAGTTTAAATTTGTTATGTAGATATTCAGTCCAAGAGGCCAAATTAAAAGCCCTTGGCCGAATTTCCATTTAAATATTAAAATAATTAGGAGTTTTTTTTATTTTTAGTTTTCTAATTAGATTAGGAAAACACTTGAGAGGCCTATATAAAGGCTTGGCCGGCCACCTTGTGATTCACTTCTCAATTATATTGAAAATTTCAGATTTGTTTAAGTGCAGAATTCTCTTTGAGTTTTTCTCTAAGAATTCTCTCTTGAGTCTTCTTTAGAAGTTGTTTTAACAATCTTTTGATTGTGGGAGCCATCTTCAACCTTCTTCTTGCCATTGATATTCTTTGGAGGGGAGATTGAGCCGTTTGAAGGGAGTTGTGGAATCTTTCGGGATTTCAAGGCTTCTTAGGACTTATCTTTTAATTTCTTGCTGTCAATTTTTTTCTTTTAAATTCTGCTTGTGTCGATTTTATTTAATCACTTTGTTTGCTGTTCTTGTTGCGTTTCAGGCGTTCCAAAGCATTCCAAATCTGATTCGCCCTCTTCTTTACTAAAGATCGGATCGCCTCTTTTGTTTTTGGCAGCAAAATTCATTCAAAATCCCTAAATTCCTTGTTCTTGCCGATTTCTTCTTTTCAGATTTGGGTTGTTTTGATTGCTGGAATTTTGGGAAATTTTAACTTGTTGTTTGTGTCTTTCTTTTCAAATTCGGCAGATTGGAGTATTCTTTGGGGTTCAATTACATGTTCTTGATTCCCCAAGAATCTTTATTAACACTTATTCCTATTCTCAATTTGATTCTTTGCTGGTTTGGGGATTTTTATTTCAGATCTGAAAATTCAAAGTTCTAATCTTTTAATTTCTGTTTCGTTTCAGATCTGTTCGTTTAGAGCCTCGTAGGAGTTTTCTCGTGGCTTGGCAACTCGATCTTGGTCCGCGCGCAACCCTCTATCACCAACTGTAATATTTGGAGAGTTAGTAAACAAAATTGAAATACATTGATTCAAAGATGTTAAATGATATTGTCATCTTTTCCTTTACCATGGTTTTGTTGAATTAAATTACAAGAAAACTTGCGACTTTCTTCATAATTTTTTATCTCACAAGATTTGTTTACCTAATAAAACTTTCAAGGAGCATTATAACACCAAAAGGAGATTTAATTATCATATTCGTATTATGACATGATAATTGAGGATCTATATACAAACTTACGTAGCCCAATAAAAGAGTATTATCTTCCCATTGTCTTATATTTTCTTTTTCCTGTTTCTTCTTACTATAATTTTCATAGGTTTTTATAGCACAGTTTTGAATTATACAATTATTCTCATCGAAAATATATATTATTTATTTCAAGAAGATATACATTTCCACCGTCAAGTAAGACACCATCACCCAGTCATAAATTTTTAAAAAAAAAAAAGTTAGTTCTTCCCCCTCTTTATCCTTGAACCTCTAGAATGAATAAAGAAAACAAATATTTTTTATAAATATACATATAATATAATCATTAAGCATGCTAAGCAAAATACCATTAGAAAGACCATTTGAGAGCCCCCATTACCACATTTCCTATAATTTGAACCCCCAAGATCTGGTATTTTCTTTCCTTCTGTTTGATTGTAATTTCCTTTCAAATTCCATTTCCTTTTGATTTGATTTCTTCTTTTTTCGCACCAAGAACATTAAGTAAAGAAACAGGAAAGAGTACAAAAGAGACCCCTGTATGTATCATGGTCTGTGTGCTGGACCATCCCCGAGGCTGCCCATGACATATGTAGGGGAAGCTAATGTTGGTTAGCATCGCATGTACAGATTTTTCAGCAAATACTAGATAAAATGAGCATATATTAGATTCTAGTACCTGAAATATGGAGGCCGATCAAAGGATAGATCTGAAGTTTTCAACAGGGTCTGATTCTTCGAGCATTGATGCTGCCTGGAGAAAATCTATGGCATCTGCAAGGCGACCATCATCCTTATGTACCATACCTAAGTGATACCAAGCCTTACGATTGGTAGGTTCAATCCTCAAAGCATCTGAGAGTAAGGTTCTCGCCACAGGCAATGAGTTAGATCCCAACTTGGACAACAGTGCACCAATCCGCACCTTGGATGGAACATAAAAAGGGTCTAGCAAACTAGCATTGATATATGAAGCCAGTGCTTCTTGAATTTCTCCACGTTCTTGATGCATAAAGCCTGGAATGTTCGTTAAACAAACTATTAGTACCATTATAATTATCTAGATTCTGGAATTTCTACCATTGAGTTCTCTGCATAATTATAACTCTAAAAACATAATTGTTCCCTTCTTTAACATTAAAGAAACCAATTCATAAACTTTTTTATAAATTATTTCCTACAAATAGATTTATATATACATGCATACACTAATATCATAAACAGCACTGAATATAAAAAAACACTAGTTCATTAACAAAATCCTACTGAAGGGAATGAACATTGTACAATCTCCACTCCATTTCATTATATTAGAAATGAAGCCCACCGTGCTTGACTTCCTACACAATGATGGTAAGAACCATAAGCAATGACACTTAATCTGATCTAGTCATATACTTAATTCTATGAAATAATATAATGCTGTTGTAGAAATCAAATCAAAGAACATATAACAAGTAAATACCCAAACATAATGACATAATGCAAAAGCAAACTACACATTATGTATCTCTTTCTTAAATTCTTTTGTTAGCCTTTTGAACATTAAGGACTGTAAACCTTGATTGCACCAAAGTTGCAAGCCAAACTAACCAAATCAGGTCTTGGTTTAGCCAAGAAAAGTTTTGTTTATATTAGCCACATCAATTACAATCTCAAAGATAAATAGAGCAAAAATAAGTACACAAAGAGTTCCATTTTATTGATGAGGTAACTGCTAACCCTCCTCTAGTCATTATATGATCAAAACTGCATAGCAGTGCATCACTCCAACCCCATGATATTTCTTAAGCTAAGCTAGAATTAACCACAAAAACAAAATTTAATCATGATGATGTAAATAATTTGAGAGAAATAGTTAAGAAAACCTTACAACAAAATAGGATAAATTTATTGTAAACAGTTCTTTGACCTAAAATAAAAGCTCACCAAGAATAGAAAACCCAAAGTAAGTCTCAACATTAACCTCCCACCATTCTAGAAAAGATGTAATTTCTGAAGCTCTTTTGAGTTGTTAATTTTGCATTATACTTTTTGCCTTATTGCATTTAAAGCAAAAAAACAAAGAAGAAGAAGAAGCAAATCTTGCATTTTGGATACAAAAACAAAGTAATACTTCTGACAAATTAAGAACATCATTTTCATGAATATAGAAACGCATGATTCAGTTTCATATGATTTTATTCTAAGTAGAGCCATTATGTTTGAATTTCCTTTTGTCATTTTCTCATTTTAAATCATAAATATGAATTTTATATTTTTATTATTTGCTTGCAGTAACTTCTGAGGATACCAATAGCATATAGAAAAAAGAATTGCAGCTTAAACTATCTGATTTCTAATGTTTGGACAGCAAAAGATAGAAGCCCCTTTTGATCACGTGCTAAGGATTTCATATGGTTATTTTAACTTACCTAAGTTCTAAAGAAGACCAACATTACTTAACCTAGATCCTTTTTCCCCTTTTTTTCTGACAATCATCTTGTCAAGAGGATAAGTTTTCTCCCCAGTAGAAGACACAACAGATTTTAAATGTTCGGTGAACATGTCCAAGAAATGTCCTCAATGCAGCTGTAGTTATTTAAGTTACCTATATCCAAGTGTTCTAACATTTCAGCCTCATCAATCATCGCCAAAGCATCTATGATATCTACCAAATCTATTAGAAGGTAGTCCATGAGAACTGCTAGGTTGACTTGAATGTATAGAGCTGATTTCATAAATAGATTAGCAAATTAAGGACTAACTATAAGCTGAACAAGTTGAAAGTAGAGGTGAAAAAGATAGTTCATTTGGTAAAATAAGGTTTTAAATCTTGCCTTCTGTATGCACCAGTTCCGCCGAATACTGTTTCATCTCCCTGGCTTTTTTCACACATACTTCTACATCCTTCCAGTGTGAAAGACTAGAGTACAGAGCTGCAAGGCCATACCAAACTTCAAATTCTTTTACCTTATCATCCTCAACCTACCAGGTAAAAAAAGAGAATTAATTTAGAAGCAATAACAACCGAGGTATAAAACTTTTATAACACTCAGAGGATAGGCCTAACCCAAACTTTAAGTCCTGAAGGAGAAAAGAGAAAATAAGAAATCTAACAATAATAGCAAGGTAATAGAAAATATTGGAAAGAGCAATGTCATCAAATTCCAACATAGAGCCTTTTGACTAAAAACAACAGTGACAAACTAAGCCTTTTTTTCCAAAAAATAGGGTTGATCAAATAGACCCTGTTATGCAATTGCCCTCGGTTTGGATCCATACATAAGATCAGTAAAAGCAAGGGCTTTTCTGGTTGTTCCTTGTAATGCCTCTATGGCTGTTCCCTCCCTCTTTTGGTAAGGATCCTGAATTAAGTCAGAACTTACTTCCTAGAATAGAACTTTGTCTCACATATCAATTGACAGTAAATCATCCACATTTCTAGGCTTGCCATACGTAAATTGCATTGCAATTTTCTTTCTTTCTTTCTTCTTCTTCTTCTTCTTCTTCTCTCTCTCTTTTTTTTTTTTTTTTGCTAATTGCAATTTTATAATTGTACAACCTTGAGGTAGAACAAGTAGGGGACTGAGATGGAAAATAGAAAATTAGATGGAAAATAAGAAAACAGACAAAAAATTTGGAAGTAACATAGAACATTAGGGAAGAAACAGACGTAGGAAAGAAAAACCACAGAGAATCAGGGAAGAAACCAGAAGGAACCAATAGAAGAGAAAGAAAAACACAAAGAATCATGGGAGAATACCATAATGAATCAATAGAGAAGAAAATCTCAATAATCAATATCTCACATGTTCATCATCCTTCAATCCAAAAAAAGAAATGTTCGTCACCCAGAACCTAATCAAAACTAAAATAACATATGCATTTATAAGCTAGCTAGACCTGCAAATACCAAATATAATACTAAAAACCTAATACTTGGAAATTAAATAAATTAAAACTAGCCTACATTTCTGAAAAATTATAATCAAGTTTGTAAAGCATAAAAGAAAGTCCTAGATAAATTAATCCCTCAACTAGCAGATTTCTGTCCTCTATCAAACCATGTCATCATCCCTCATATATCACACACAATGGCCTGACAAGTCTAAAAAAGACACTAAGTTGTGGCGTCTGCTCTAGAAAAACATCTTCCATGAGACAGTTATGTGGACTCATTTTCACTATTGTTTCAAGGGAGAGCTTTACAGTTTAACAACTTGACGCAAGCATCTGATGTTTGAAACCCAAAACCAACAGAATAGTTTTAATTGGTAACGTAATTAAAGCACATTGATGTCATAATTCGCATGTGTGTGTATACATTCTTAAAATAAGAACCTTGCTTCATCAGTTCAAGAAACAAAGTGATTTACTGAGCTTGATTTATATGGAAAATGATGCAATTTGACAACCTAGGTCACTTGGTACTACTAGTGCAGACATATTGCATTAGGGACATGTAAATGTGGCAAAAGCAACCACAAAAACATTCAAAATAAACATTATTAAGAAAAAGCTTTTTCTTTCTTTGACAACATTTAAGAAATTAAAATTCAGATTTAAACCTGAGAATCAATTTTCATAGGACCAGATGATTTTCTTTGGGCCTGAACCAAAGCAAGGAGGTAACAGTAAGTTTCAATAGCTTCCATGGGTCGTGACTGGGAGACCTTCAATTTTGCTTTCAGCCTGAGCAGTGGTCCTTGCTCCCATTTGCCAGTCTCATCCAATGCAGCATCAGTGACCACCTCAGCCTCTGCGAATCGCTGTTGAGCCGACAAAATTAGAGCAAGCAATCTCCAACCCTTCATTACAGAACCACCAGTTATATCAATGTACTTCTTTGCAAAACGCAAAGCAGCATTCAAATTCCGCTGCTCTGCATAATGAGCTCCCAACTCAAAGATTATATCAGGATTATCCTGCTCAAAGGAAAGTGCTGAATCTAAAGATTTAAGTGCTTCATTCTGAAGACGGGACCTTTCAAAGTCAGAGGAAGAAACTTTAGCTTGCTTTCCCAAACAAAGACCTAACATACGAAGGCCAACATTCAGATGTTCATCCACCCTTTTTGCATTATCGACTGCCCTCTGTGCATATCCTACTCCCTCAGCTGCAAGCTGAGAATCCTCACTACAGATCTTGGCAGCCAACAATAATGCTGTGAGATCATTAGGTCTTTCGTTTATATGCAGAGACTTTCTTAATAGATTCATGGCAGCTTTGTTCTGTCCCACACCACTGCAACAAAGAGCTAAGAGATTCCAACGTTCAGTACGATGAAATACTCCAGGCTTGAGCTCTTCAAGTTGGTTCGATAAAACGGGAGTCTGGCTGCATAAAGAAAGCGCATACATTAAGTGATCCAAAACAGATGGATCCCACTGGATATCGCCATGGTGAATTTTTCGCATAAGAACCAACAAAAGCGGAATAGCCTCTTCCAAATTATTTTTGGGTACATAAGCACCATCAGCTTGAGCACCTAAGCTAGGAGGGCCAGCCTCCAACCCACTATGCAAGAGAAAAACTGCAAATGCTTTCTGAATTCGCCCACAACAATCATTGTCTAAGTTCCATGGATTGAGCAGTACACGTCTATAAGCAGCCATTGCTTCTTGATACTTACCAGCTTGCTTCAAAAGCTCCGGAAGTAACTCAACCGCTTTACTAATCATCTCCTGCAATTTACTCTCAACTTGGGCATCAGGTATTCCTTGAGGAAATATCCTCCCCACAGCATCAAGAATATTTGTACAATCCTGAGCAGCCTCTACAAAACCAATGAAAACAAAATTCAACTTTCTTGAGGTATAGAAAAGGAAGAGAGGTTGCTATATTTCCATTCTAAATAAGACTCAAACATAAAAGGAAGGCGAAATGCTAAACTTTTTCCCATACCAGCAAATTTTCCGAGCTTTTGAAGGGACTTGACCTTTAAGTAAACGCCTTCAAGAACGAGTCTGGCAGCTTGTTGGGATTGGGAATCAAGATTAGCACAATTATTTTCATGAGAAGAAGAATAATTAGAAGAAGAAACAGAAGAAGAATTAGGATTAAGATGCTCATTACGGAAGGTTGCAGTTTTTGGATTGCAGCTTGCAGATCAATTCCATCAAGTACCCGAAGTGCCGCTTCTACATTTCCTCATTGATACTCTAATCTTCCCAAAAGAGTCCTCGCTTCCTTCAAAACCAAACAAATCAAAATCCAAATTCTCCCAATTCCAGATCACCCCCGCCCCCCAAATAAAGAAAGAAAAACAAACCTCGGAATTAAGGGGCAAGCGTTCGCGTAAAGAAGATTCAGCTTCTTCAATATTGCCTTTGTCGAGTTTGGCTTCGACATCAGTGGTACTCATGGAAGTCCCATTGGCAGAAAACTCTCTTGCCGTAGAGGACTCTTGGGTTTGGCTAGGGGTTTCATCATCGGCCATTAGTGTATGAGATTGTGGAATTCGTATTGTATCGGTTTCAGCTCAGCTTTATTATTCAATTAATTAGTTGGAAGAAGAAAAAAATGTGAAGACAATGCCGCATGTTTTTTGGTTAAGGATCTGCAAAAGGAAGGAAGGAAGAAAGAAAGTCAAATGAAGGAAATGGGAATGGAAGAGAGGACGAAAGATTCGGATCTGTCTGCGGTCCTAACTCGCAAAGGCCTGTCAGTCAGTCACTCCCCTTCTCTCTGTTTTCTTTCCTTCTTTTTTTTAGTAATTGCGCCAAAAAAACCATTTACTTTACAAATACAATCTATGTATTCAAAAACTTATCTGTTTGATTAAGAGTAAAATATTTTACGTAAAATAATTTTTGAAAAATGATTTACTTTTCTGTAAAATGATTTATTGAAAAATATTTTCTGGTGTTTGATTGAATCTGTGTAAAATATTTTCTGCTTTGCTTGCGATTTTTGAAAATATTTTTCCTAAAAGTTGTTTTTACATATATTAATATATATTAATAAATTTTTATATTTTAAATTATTTTTACATATATTGCAATGATTTATTTATAATAATACTCAATTATTAAGCTACAATATTAATCGTTATAAATTGAAAAAACTAATATCAAATAAATTATTTGTAATTGTGTTAAAAACAAGTATTGAATAATTAAAAAACAAGTTCTTGGAAAATCGATAAATGTAAATGCTTTTCACCTAAATGAAGGAAGGAATGAAGGAGGCGATAAAGAGAAAAGCACGAAAAATGTCTTACGAAATTGAAAGAGTAAGACATTTTCCTAAAATGTAACCCATTTTCCTTGTTTTGGAGTTCATTTTCCAAATGGAAAATATTTTCCGTCAATCAAATTGAAAAGTTGGAAATGATTTTCAAAAAATCAATTCAATCAATCAAAGACCCTTTAATTAAATAAATCATTAAAGATTTATAAAAATATTTATTTCAATTTGTAAAAAATATAAATATCGGTAATGACAATATATCGCAAAGAAAAGAGAAATAAATAAAAAAATAAATAACACACAGATTTTTACGTGGAAACACTTTAAGGAAAATACCACAGGCAGAGGGGAAGAAAATTCACTATATCGAATTCGAATGATTACAAGAGGAGCAGACTATGTCTATTTATAGGCTTGTAAAACCATATTCTAATAAGAGTGTAGTAAGATTGAAATACCTTATTCTAATCAATATCAAATAGATGGAGTTTAATAAGGTTTAAAAAACTTTATTCTAAAATAAAATAAAAGAACTGTAGTTCTATATGGATTTTACTTTTATTTTATTTTACCACTGTATTTTATTTATATAAGGATTCGAGTCACTCAATTTTAACAATCTCCACCTTGACACGAATTCTCAATGAATAAGTTCTTCATCGCGAACTCTCAACGAACAAGTTCTTCACCTCTTCCATAAAACCCCTTAAGAGTTTAACTTCAACAATGAACACCAACCAAGTCTAAGCAATGCTCAAACTTGATTATAGGAAGTGACTTAGTCATTATATCTGCAGGATTTTCATAAGTACTAATTTTGCTCACAACAATATTACCACGAACAATAATATCACGAACAAAATGATACCGAACATCAATGTGTTTTGTTCTCTCATGAAACATTTAATCTTTTGTAAGGAAGATGGCACTCTGATTGTCACAAAATACTGTACTAATTTGAAGGTCTTCATTGAGTTCACTAAAGAGTCCCTTCAACCAAATGGCTTCTTTACAAGCCTCAGTAATCTCCATGTACTCAGCTTCAGTAGTAAACAAAACGACTGTAGTTTACAAAATGGCTTTCCAACTGATTGCACAACCTCCAATTGTAAATACATAACCTGTGAGAGACCTTATTCTATCAAGATCTCTAGTAAAATCAGCATCAACATACCCAATGACTCTATCTCTAGTTCTTCCAAACTGTGAGCAAACATCAGCAGCACCTCATAAGTATCTTAAAATCCACTAAACTGTTTTCCAATGTTCTTTACTGGGATTCACCATGTATCTACTAACTGCACTGACTACATATGATAAATCTGGACGTGAACAAACCATAACATTCCTACTACACTAGAGTATGGAACATGTGACATGTACTCAATCTCATCATCTGATTGTGGAGACAAAGCCGGTGAAAGTATGAAATGAGCTGCTAAAGGAGTACTAACAGGCTTAGCACTTTGCATATTGAACCTGCAAAAAACTTTCTCAATGTACCCCTTCTGACTTAGGTACAATTTACTTACTTTTCTATCTCTATGAATCTCCATACCAAGTATCATCTTTGCTGGTCCCAAATCTTTCATCTCAAATTCTTCACTTAGTTGGGCTTTAACCTTTCTTATCTCTCCTTTATCTTTTGCTACTATCAACATGTCATCAACATAAAGGAGTAGATACACAAAAGAACCATCACTGTTTTTCTTAAAGTAAACACAACTGTCAAAGCTACTTCTTTTGAAATTATGAGAAGTCATAAAGGAATCAAACCTCTTGAACCACTGTCTTAGTGACTGTTTCAAACTGTAAAGGGACTTTTTCAGCAAGCAAACATAGTCTTTTTTTTCGAAGACTGTAAAACCCTCTGGTTGTTGCATGTAAATATCCTCCTTAAGTTCTCCATTCAAAAATACAGTTTATACAACTAAATCCTCAAGCTCCAAATCATGCATGGTCAAGCTTCACAACTGGGGAGAACACATCTGTGAAGTCCACTCTTGGAATTTGACTGTAACCCTTTGCAACAAGCCTTGCTTTATATCTGGGTTCTTCAACTCCTAGAGTCTCTTCTTTCTTTTTAAACACTCATTTACAACGAACAACGTTTTTACCTTTAGGAAGTTTCACAAGATCCCATGTTCTATTTTTGTGGAGTGATTCCATCTCCTCTTGCATAGCAAACATCCACTTTTCTAAGTCTTCACAGCTAACCGCCTAAGAATAATTAGGTGACTCTTGGTTTGCATCTATATCTTCAGCCACATTTAAAGCATAAGCAACTAGATCAGCCTCGGCATACTTCTTTGGAGGTTTAATTTCTCTTCTAGTTCTATTTTTGGCGATAGAGTATTGTGGTGAAGAAGCAACTCTATTCTGAATTTTTGTACTGGCCTGAAGAGTTGACTCTGTTGTAGATTCTGGATTAATCTAATACTCCACCTACTTTTGATTTTCTTTATAAGAAGAGTTTTTAAGAGATAAGTTAGGTAGCATAACAGTTTCATCAAAAACAACATCTCTACTAATCACAACTTTTCTATGTTTAGGACACCATAACTTGTACCCTTTTACACCAGCTTTATAACCAAGAAAAACACATTTAATGAATCTCGGTTTCAATTTTTCATTATCAACATGAGTATACACAGGAACCCAAAATTCTTTAAATCAGAATAGTCAGCGGGATTACCAGACCATACCTCTTATGGAGTCTTTTTCTCAATGGCAACGGATGGAGATCGGTTGATCAAAAAACATGAAGTAGAAGCTACTTCGGCCCAAAACGACTTTGGTAAGTTATCATTTGAAAACATACATCAAACCTTCTCCATGATCGTTCTGTTCATTTGTTCTACAATGTCGTTTTGATGTGGAGTATGACGAACTGTCAAGTGTCTCACGATCCCTTCTAACTTGCACAGTTTATTAAACTCATTAGAACAGAACTCTAAGCCATTATCTGTGCGGAGGTATTTTATTTGTTTTCCCGCCTGTTTTTTAATCATAGTTTTCCAAGACTTAAATGCGGAAAACACATCATTTTTCTGCTTCAGGAAGAACGCACAAACTTTTCTAGAAAAATCATTAATAAAAGTTAACATATAAATAGCTTCACCTCTCAAAGGCACTCTGGATGGCCCCCACAGATCAAAATGAATATACACCAACGTTCCCTTTGTGTTATGGATTCCTCTGGTGAATCGAACTCTCTTTTGCTTCCCAAAAACATAGTGCTCACGGAACTTCAGTTTGCAAATTCCTTACCCCTCAAGAAGTCCTCTTTTGCTCAATTCTGTCATGTTATTTCTCACTCATATGCCCTAGGCGCAAATGCCAAAGTTTAGTAATATCATCATCTGATAAGGAAGAAAAACGATAGCTACATCACCAAGAATAAAAACCTCAGAGAACATATAACTTGGCAGTCTTTCTCTGCCCTTTCATCACAACGGGGGAACCTTTGGAAATCTTCAAAACCCCACTTTCAGCTGTGTATTTGTACCCTTTTGAATCAAGAGTACTCAATGAAATTAAATTTCTCTTCAATTCTGGAACATGTCGTATGTCACTAAGTGTTCTAACAACTCCATCAAACATCTTAACTTTAATTGGTCCAACACTTACGATTTTACACGAAGTATTATTTCTCATCAAAACAACACCTTCAGACACTGTTTCGTAAGTTGTAAACCAATCATGATTGAGACTCATGTGGAAGGTACAATCTGAATTAAGGATCCACTCCTCGCTCACTTTAGAATTGTTAACAAAAGTGACTAGAAGTTCACCATCGCTGTAGTATTCTACAACATTAGCTTCACCGAAATTTTTTAGTTGTTTTCCCTTTTGGTTCGCAGCCTCCCTTTTGATCTTGTTATGTAGCTTATAGCACTCAGATTTAATGTGTCATTTCTTCTTGCAGAAGTTACAAGTTTTACCTCTGTTTGAAGACTTCGATCTACCCTTAGATTTACCGTGAGAATTTCATTCATGTGTCCTTCCACGATCATCATCAGTATTCTGATCTTGTCTCCCACGAGCAATGAGACCCTCTCCCTGAGAATCAATTTTAACCACAAGATGCTTCATCTTATCATACGAGGTCAAAGAATCATAAACCTTATCAACTGTGAGAGACTCGCAGCTATATAAAATCGTGTCTCTAAAGGTTGAATAAGACGGGGGCAACGAACAAAGTAGAACCAACCCTAGATCTTCCTTATAAAACTGAATCTCCATGGCCTCCAAGTTTGAGAGAATTTCTTTAACACTATTAAGCGTTCGTGCACAGACGCACATTCCTCTAAACGATGAGTATAAAGACGCGATTTCATATGTAGTTTGCGGGTTAGAGTTTTTGACATACATATTTGTTCTAACCTCTTCCATAATTCAGCGGCGGTCTTCTCATTCATCACATCCTATAAAATTTTGTTAGACAAATGTAGATGTAACTTGTTAACGCCTTTCGATCCTTGCGCTTCTTCTCTTTCTCCGTCAATGTCGAAGCTATCTTATTTACCCCTAGCAGGGCTTCCTCTAAGTCTATTTGTGCAAGAACTGTCTGTATCTTTATCTACCACAACGCGAATCTGGTGTTGCGATCTAACAGAGAAATTTCATAATTCAAAGATGACATTACCTGATTGAGATGAATAACCCGGAAGCTCTGATACCAATTTGTAAAAAATAGAATATCTGTAATGACAATATATCGCAAAGAACACACAAATTTTTATGTGGAAACTCTTTCAAAAAAAACCATGGGCAGTGGAGAAGAAAATTTACTATGTCGAATTCGAATGATTACAAGAGGAGTAGACTATGTCTATTTATAAGCTTGTAAAACCATATTCTAATAGGAGTTTAGTAAGATTGAAACACATTATTCTAATCAATATCAAATAGATGGAGTTTAATAAGGTTTAAAAAACCTTATTCTAAAATAAAATAAAAGAAGTGTAGTTATATATGGATTTTACTTTTATTTTATTTTACCACTATATTTTATTTAAATAAGGATTCGTGTCACTCAATTCTAAAACAATTTAATTCAATAAATTTTTGATTTAATATTTTTTGCTCCACTCATTTTCAGTTCATAGCTTTTTGCTAGATGTGATTTGTTAAATTTAAACATTTAATTAAATTTTGGATTAACAAAAGAATTGCATTATATATTGTAAGAAAAAATATAAAAATATGATAATTATTTAATATTAAAGAATGTTTTGAAAATTAGTAAATTATTGACAAATTCATATGGTTACTTATAACTTTTATGAAGCAAAATAGGAAAGATGCATATTATTTAAAAGAAAAGTTAAACATAAAATCAACCTTGGAACTAAATTTTTGGCTAAATTAGATATATATGCCTATTTTTTATTAGGCATATAAGCCTTTTTTTTTTTTAAAATTAGGGTAATAAGTTGTTTTTTGAGAGAGAAAAAGAAAATGTATCTAGCTGGGGCACTTTTCCTTACTCTCTCCCAAGGTTAAAGTTTTTAATATTTTTAGGTTTAGGGTTTTCGATTGAAATCGTAAAATTCCATAGTTAGTTTTAAGGAGTCGGGGATGTGATAACACGCCTCATAATACATACATTTCATACGTCATGGCGGGATAGGACCATCACCTCAGAAACCCATTCTAGGGAAATCTTGTTTCGAAGTGATTATGTTTGATAAGATCAGGGGTTGAAGTCTAACTGGAGGCCTCAGACAACGGTCATGATGTGATCACAGGTTTAAGTATAACCAAGGGCCAGTTGATAGTCGTTACGTGGTCACGAGTTTAAGCTTTTTGGATACCCCGCAAATGATACCTTATATATACCATACATAAGATTGAGGTCATAATCATAGGGAAAAATGGAGGGGTTTCCAGTCTAATCAAAGTCATTTTTTCTCTATAACTATGTTGTCGATATCTTTAACCTTTCATTCTTATTTGAAGGCTGACACCGAGGTGGATACAAGAAGACTCTCAGGGGGAGAGCAGATGTTTTAGCGGAAGTAGAGGTCAAACTTGGGTCAGTGCGGCCGCTATTGTAATTATTAATAGGTTATTTAATAACGACAACCGTTGTTAGCCGAAAAGGACAATCACCTTTACTCCACTGAAACAGTCGCTTCCCGCCTGAGAGTCCTTCTACATCCACGACGATGCTGGCCTTTGGATAATAAGGAAGGTTAAAGGTACTAGCTACTGGAAATGGAGAAAATAATTACACCGATTATAGTGGGAAGGCCTACAGTTTTTCTTTATGATTATGCCCTCAAACTTCTGTATGTTATTTATAAGGCAATATTTGTGGGTGCCCGAAAAGTTTGAGCTCGTAGTTGTATAACGATCATCAACTGGCTCCCCCATTATACTTTGATTTATGACCGCATAACGACCATTGGTTGAGACCTCCACGTATACTTCCACTCGTGACCATACAAAACAAAATCACCCTAGAACCCGATTTTCCCAAGATAGGCTTCAGAGGTAATGGTCTCATCTCGGCATGATATGTGAAATGTGTGTAGCTCGAAGCGATATCGCATCACTGATGACTCAATAATACCTTGAACATCAACTAAAAATTTTTTTCCACAGAAATTTTTAACACCGAGAAATGTTTTATAGAGAAGGGATAGAGAGGTTGTGGAAGAATATGTTTGAAGGACAATGAAGAATAGAGTGGAAGACCCATTTTTTAGGTGTGGGGGAAGGGTTTATTGCAAATTAGAAATTTCCTACGGTCGAAAATGCACCGCAGAACTAGCGTCTTCGAGGAATATATTCAAAACGTGCTTAAAATCAAATGAAAGATAGGACGACAAGTTCTTTTGAAGAAAAAAGGTTAGTGAAAGCACGCCGAGCTTGGCGTGCTTTCCTGCCATGTCAGTAGGGAAGCTCGCCCAGGTGGGCATGCTTTCTCTAGCATTTTTCTTCTGCTGAAAGTTAAAAGTACCTGCCCCAAAAAATAATTTTGTATAATTGACGCACATTTTAAGACACTAAATACTTTGGAGAGCACTATTTTTATGAAGTTATATGACTTCAGGAATGCATTTTCGAATAATACTTTGTATTTTATCATCATTGTTTGACAAATGCATGTATTCATAAACAAATTTCAAAGCACATATTCTCTCTCTCACTGACTTATTTTCCTATTAAAAGGACGTAATTTGTATAACTTAGACACGCAGTAAATTAATATCAAATATCGAATTGTTAAGTTACGGGACTCGTGTGTACTTTTTTCAACAAACCTCTTCTTATTTTTTTGGTTTTGTTAATTCAATTCAGGACCGATATTGAAATTAATCGACGAGTGAAATTTGTTATTTATTACGACGGTCAAATTTGTAATATAGAGGTCGGGGTGGTATTTGTAGAAGCACAATCTGTGGAATCGATGTTCAATCGTACCATTCAATTTTGTGAGCTAGTGACTAGAATTAGGAGAAAAGTCAGAGGATCGGCCCAGGAAAGAATTTCAAGGTTGCAATGTAAATATCTTGCTTCCGTTGACCCCCATAGGTATGACCTATTTAATGTGAATGGTGAGCTCCAGCTCGAGACGGTCATATCATCGCACTACTTAAGTAAAAATGTTGTAATGGAGTTATATGTTGAGTTTGTCAAGGCTGATGGATCTGGCTCATTTTCAACGATCATTAAGTCAAATGTTGGAATTGAAGCTGAAGCAGAAAATTCTACTACACAGTTGTATGGTGGGTTCACTGGCTTGTTACTAAACCACTACTACGATGTCCCTGAAACATCTATCGGTATACTCTCGTCAACTTTCGACACGAATCTAAACTTCAGTGGTCAATACCAGTCAGGTATGAGCATAACCCGAATCTTAACACTCGGGCTCAACATTCAATTAGTGCATTTGATTTCAACTACGGTGTGGGATCAATGTCATGGGTCGGAAGCACTTATACTATAGGTTCATCGACGTACACTAAACACAAAATCGGTGCAGATTTTGGTGGGCACATGGGTTACAGAATAATTGATGACTTACTCTTTTCGACGGGGGCCGAAGAAGGTACATTGAACCGCTTGCTAGAAGGGGACAATGAAAGCGCAGATAAGGAAGAAGATGTGGCTGATGAAAAAGATATAGGTGAGGAACAAGATGTGATCGATGAAGAAGATGCAGGTGAGGAACAAGGGACTATAGATGCAGTTAATGAGGAAGAGTCAGACCTTGAGCCAATCCGATGTGGTCCAAATGGTTCAGAGGTGGCACTATTTTTTGAACCGAAACCTGTTCCAATAGAGCTAGAACCTTGCAGGTCTGACAATGAAGGCTCAGACAATACCCCGAATCCAGATCCACAATATAGGCCATATGAACTTCTGCCCTACATGACCAACATTGACCTATTAGTCGAAGGTGGTTTAGAGTTTCCGTGTCTACCGCACAGAACACCTAGCTAGGCAAGCACATCGTGCGATGTATAAGTACTAGAATTTGAAATGGAATACCCAAACAAAGATACTTTCCTTGCTGCACTGAAGCGGTACAACTTTAAGAACGGCGTGAACTACCATGTCACGAAGTCCCATTCCCAGAAATTTGAGGGAAAGTGTGCAATTTGCAACGGAAGATGCAAGTGAAAAATCATGGCATCTTTACAGAAGAAGACTAGGTTGTGGGCAATAAAGAAGTATTCCGGTTCACATACCTGTATTGCGACAAGTGTAAGTCAGGATCATTCTAGGCTATACTCAAACATGATTTCTAACATTATTCTATCGATAATGAAGGTGAGTCCCAAGATTCCTGTACCGGTGTTGATTGCGAACATCCGTAGCTAGTATGACTACAATCCATCGTACTAAAAAGTGTGGGTTAGAAATAGAAGGTTATGGATAAGTTGTATCTCAGTTAAGAATATTCATACAACTATCTAGGGCAATGGTGTCAGATGTTGGATCGGTACGTTCCAGATTCTATAATCGATCTGGAAATGCACCCAGAATACTCTAACAATTGATTGGTCCCTTGGAAAAGATTATTCCATCGAATCTTTTGGACCTTTGAACAATGTATAGAACCTTTCTGGCACTGTAACCCTTTGGTGCAAATTAATGGCACCTAGCTGTACGAAAGGTATCAACATCGGTTGTTAATTGTCATTGCTTAAGATGGTAACCGGAGGATTCTACTGATTGTGTTTGTAATAACTTATGGAGAAAAGACAGATGATTGACATTTCTTTCTGAGTAGGTTGTGTCACCGCGTTTGCTCTCAGCCTAACATATGTGTTATATTAGACAGAGGAACCGAAATCTTATCTGCTATTGAGTGCCAGAGAAGCCTTTGGTATCGTACTCATCATAGGTATTGCATACGACATGTCGGATCTAACTACCACTCAAAATGGCCTTCAAAAAGTGAGCGAGATGCAGTCATTGACATGGGTACGTAGTTGGCACTACCTACACAGTCATGTTAAACCCTATTTTGTTCATTGTTTGCATTCATGGGTATGCTTTTCTATACAGGTTACGAGCTCGTCTAACATTATTTCCATAAAATGTTGAACAACTTGGGTGCCATCAATAGCTACGATCCTGTGTACCTAGCGAACATACCATTTAAATAGTGGGTGCAATTGTATGATGGGGGTTTACGGTACAAGCACATGATTTCAAACTTAGTCGAGTGTATCAATTCTGTACTAAAGGGGACGCATCATTTGTCGATAACCTCGGTTGTGAAAAAAACATACTTTCGCCTGGTTACCTTATTTCCAAACATGGCAAGGGAGTACGCTGGACAAATAATGGGTGACCATACTTGGTGTGAGGATTTAATGAAAGAAATCAGACAAAATACGATGAGAGTGAACACTATGTATGTAGTGTGCCACTCGTATCAGAACCTAAAATTTCAAGTCACAGAGTACGCTAGGCCGAACCAGGATATGTCAAGGGTATCATATCGTGTCAACGTAATAAGAGAGACTTGCGATTGTGGGAGGTTCTAAGCACTTTGGTTCTCATGCGTACATGTAATTGCCACATGTGGGAACCTAAGAATTCAGTACATGCCTTAGATCAACGACGTGTATAGTTTCAGACGCATGTATAGAGTATGAACCTATGTCACATCCCAAAAGGTCTCCCAAATACCACCCGGATATGGAACAAGATGGATATTTGAGAGATGGATGGTCAACAGAGGTTATGCATATACTATAGAAACCTGGGGTATACGAGGGCAACATGTTCTGCGTTGAGGGGTACTTTGGGGCCTCAACATCGATAGCACTATTTTCTTTTAGAGAATATATTCATTACAATGCTTCTATTATTTTAAAGTTTCAATTTTTTTATTTTTATTAACTTACGCATAACTCACGTTAGAATGTAACAAAGACAAATATAGTGTTGGAATGAAAATTTATAGTTTCTTTATTTATGTCATATATATTTACATCGCAATAGTAATAAAAAAATCAATTGTGTCATCGAGGAGAATGTGTGCCGCAGGGCGACGGACGACAGACACGAGGAGGATTTCTGAGTACAACCAGAGATGCAAGCCTATAAACTTGATCATTGTCATCGTCCTCATCATCATCGCCTTCACCCCTACCCTCTTGCTCATCTCCATCTCCATCGTCATCATAGTGTTCTTTGTCTCCGTCTTTTTCTCCATCTCCCACCTCCATGCTCGAGTGCGGTGTCGTCCTAGCCTCCTATCGTGTATCCTTCATTCCACTGACAGACGGTTACACCGATGACCCACCTCGATAAAAAAAATCATACAGGCGGTGTTTGTGTCACTGTCGGTGTACAATCGTAAGGTGCCATAAAACACAGATATGTCGGCATTGATGTGCTCAGGAGAACTTAATTCTAAGTTGTAACATGCATACAGTGGGTCGACCTAGAGGTGGAGACTCAGGGTTAGAGTTGAATCTTGTCTAGTAAGAGTAAGTGATTGCCCTGGTAAGTCACATACCCCAGCTTATGTTATCCATAAACCGAGTAGAAGTATAACTGGAAGTCCCCCCATTCTTTGCCTCAGCCTGGGAAGCGTGAAAAAAGATCATTCATCCCTAAATATCGCACTCAATCGAAAGCAGGTTTCCATACAGGGGTTCCCTACGAGGGTTCTGAGAGCTTGGGTGGGGCACTAGTTAGTTAGTTAGGTTAGTTAGCCATTCGTCATAATTTGGCAAAGACCTATTATCCATGGGAAAGCACCCCCCTATGCTTATGCATAGGAAATTTATAGTTATACGTAGTATCCCCCTTCCCTTGGGTTGGGTAATCTTGGTCATGGAATATTATTTCCAAGACTAAGTAAATATGTCAATATAGTAAAGCTACCTTTGTAGAATTTGTTAGGATCGACCCGATTAAGCAACAAGTAAAAAAAATAGCAGAATAAATTGAAAAATTGAACACACAAATTTAAAGTGAAAAAACCCCTCCAAAGAGGATAAAAACCACGGGCAAAGATAATTTTACTATAATGGTAAAAGAACGAAGAGTACAAAAGATGGAGATAAAAAACTAAACCCCGTAAAACAAAGAACCCTCAAAACGTAAACACAAAATTCTCTGAATGTGTTATGAGTTCTAATATCTAATAGGTGTTTTTTCTAAAGTTGTAAAAGAACCTATTTATGGCCTAAATTAGTAAGTCAAATAAACTATGCTAATAAATGCTAAATATATTATACTAATAAATACTAAATCTTCTAGAAAGAAAATATATTTTGTTTAACTTGACTTGTAAGCAATCTCTTAGAATTTGGGTCAGACAACTCTAACATAATTTTTATAACTTAAATTAAGGTATATATAATTGTATTAAATTCATTGGCAAAATCAATTAACTACCGTGCTATAAATAATATTTGTATTACGATATTTTGATATACTGAATGTAATAATGGATGTTTTAGTTAAATTTGAACTTGAAACGTAGCACCTTATAGTCCAGATCCGACAATTGAGTCAGGTATGGGGTGTTACAAAACTTGTTTATTCTAATAAAGTCAGTAAATGCATTTGGAAATTCAATTACAATAAAGTGAATTATCTTATGAACTTCTGGTTCACATTCTTTTGTACAAGAGTCTTAGATAATTATAATTCATTCTATGTATTTTATTTATCCAACTTTTTATTCTCTCCCCCTAATGGTGGGAAAACTATCTCATAATAATCAACTCATTTTATAACTAAATCTCAAATTAATAGCTAAAAAATATTTAATAATATAAGGAGACTCATATCAATGTACATTCCCAACCTCCTATGATGGCCCATCTTTGTGCATTGTTGTGGAGAGGTTGAAACATATATTGCACATCCAAAAATTCTAAGAGGGGAAATTTTTAACTCCTAACTAAAAGTCAATTATAATATAGAGTATTTATTATAACTTATATGCTTGATGTATGCAAGTGTTATAACATGTAATTCAACATAATCTCATGTTGAAATAGGAAGCTTTGTTCTAATTAGTAATGGTTTAGATATTAACCGAAGGTGTTCAATCAATTATTTCTCTAAATCAATATGCATATAAATAAAAGGCTTTGCAAAAGTTGTTCAAACTTATATACAATAATCATTAAAAGCCCGAGATATAAACTAATTAGCATTAGCAAAAATTGTCTCGATTGCAAAATATGAAAGTTTTATTCTTAAATTAGTCATTAAAAGAAAAATCTCACAAATAAAAAGTTGTGATTTGATAATGCACATGTGATTTGTCTACTAAAATCATATACATCCACTTGTTAGATAAATGGGCTCTTAATTCTTTTGCAAATACAAGAGATTTAATTTCAACTTTTGCTAGTGAGGTTCTAACAAATCTTCTTATTTAGAACAAGTAACAATTAAGAAATCTTTAAAATGAAGAATCTTCGTGTTCTTTAATAAATATCCATGTAAATTCTCATTTGTTGCATCATTATTGATTAGGATGGTCTAACCGATCATGCCAACTAAGTAATATATTTGGAATAGGAAATTTTTGTTTACCATCTCATGTGATTCAACTATATTAATATAAAATTATGATTTACCATCACATGTGATTTAACCATACTAATATATGCATAATATGAATTAGAGGAAAAGATGTAGTTTTTAATACAAAATTATTAGCCAATATAATAGATTTTATATATAGAAATTAATCTTCTTCTCAACCACAATCTTAATATGATATTTGTTATGAGAAATATCTTTTAAAACTTATTAGTTTACTTGAGACCGACTAGAACATAATGCATTAACTATCACAAATTATGTTCTTTTGAATATTGATATACTAGCTCTTATCAGGCTTCAAATTAATTTTGTACTACAAAATAGTATATTGATATTGACTTGTTTTATTACCACATTGATAATGTAAATTATCTCTAATTTTCAAAGGTTATCTTTAGAACTACTTTCGTTTTGTAGTTTCCACTTCTTGTCATGATAAAAAGTATTATGACTATTTTTATGGTGGTTATTATTATGCCACCAATTTGCATTTACTTTAGGGAATAAAATAGATCCTTTCAGATAGACTTATATCCGTGCGAATAGACGATTTATTTAAACAAAGCCAATATCACAAAAAATTTCTTGTTTAACATTGAATCTTGATGATTTTATTAAGAAGTAAGAAAGTTAAACTCCATTAGTAGACTTAGAATCTAATCAAAATTTATCAATACCAAAATTTTAACCTAAAATAACAGTGGGGTGTGCCTCACATTTATTGGATAGGCACTTAGAAAAATAATCGACGAGTAACTGAAGACTGCCAAAACAAGCCCAACATCACAATGAGGAGCACTGAAATGTTAGGATGATGCTAAGAAATCCCAAGATGAACGTGGCATCAATGTCATGACAATGAGAGCATAGACGTCATGAGGTCACAACGTTTTCCTAACTTATGCAACGGCGTTTTGACAATTTAACATGACTTCTTTTTCCTAGTTAAAATCTGATTACTCTAGGAATATTTTAGACATATTAGGACTTTATTATTAGCTTATTTAAAGGGTCTTTGTAACCCTATTTTAGAGAGTTGATAGAATATCTCTTATGTGAGATTTGGTGAAGAGTTTTTAAGAGAGCTTTGTATTTGAGTTTTGAGTTTTGCTCTTTTAAGGTTGTTTCCATCTTATACTCTCATTCGATGATTGTTTAGTGAAAATTTGAAGTATCATTATCCATGTTTTTTTATCCTCTTAATTAAGAGTTTTCCACGTAAATATTTATGTGTTCGATTTTCTCTATTTTTCTTGTTCATTGTTTATACAAGTCGATCCCCAAAAACCTAGTATCAGAGCTTGGTTCAGATTTTGCAATCGACTCGTTCAAGATGGAAACAATGAAATTCAATATTGAGAAGTTCGATGGAATCACAAATTTCAATTTATGGCAAGTTCAGATGACAACAATTTTAATTCAGAATGGCTTAAAAAGGGTTGTTACCGAGCAAAAGCTAGAAAATCTAGACCAGTCAAGATGGGAAGAGCTTGAAGAGAAGGCTCTATCAACTATTCAGTTGTGCATCATGAATAATGTGTTGTAGGAGGTGCTTACAGAGAAAACGACAACAAATTTATGAAAAAATTAGAAACCCTATATATGAAAAAGTCTTTGGCTAATCGATTGGTGTTGAAACAACACTTATACATCTTTTGAACGGACGAAGGTGAGTACCTCATGGGTTACATCAGTTAATTTGTTTCCCTCTTAAACGATCTGAAGAATGTTGAGGTTAACATAAATGATGAAATCAGGCTATGCTATTATTGTGCTTTTTTCCCCTTCTTAAAAAAATTTCAAGGAGACCCTAATTTACGGTAGAGATAAACTCTCATTTGAGGATATGAAGGGCAACTTGTTAAGCAAGGAAAAGCTCAATAATGAGTTAGGTTCGGGTAGCAAGTCTGGTAGTCAAGCCTCGATTTTGGTTGCTAGTGGCAGACAACAGTCTAAGGATCTAGGTCAGAACAAATCTAGGTTTAGATCGAAGTCAATGAATTGTGACAAGACATGTAACTACTGTAAGAAGTTGGGTCACATAAAGACAGAATGTTATAGGTTGAAAAATAAAAATAGGAGGGCTGTTGAGAGTGACGAGGAACAGAAGGTTGAGGTAATCGATACTAGTGTGGCCGAGGATAAGGGTGATGATTGGTTGTTGGCGTCTACGGTCGAAAGGTCTAAACTTATGTAAGAGTGGATTCTAGATTCAGGGTGTTCTTTCCATATGTGTCCAAACAAGGACTTGTTCTCCACATATAGTCCAGTTGAATGTGGTTGAAGGTGGAGTTGTGCTTATGGGGAACAATTCACCCTGTAAGGTAACCAGTGTTGGTACCATTCAGATCAAGATTCGCGACGAAATCATTAGGACATTGTCAAATGTCAAGCATGTGCTTGATTTAAAGAGTAATCTCATCTCCTTGAGAAATTTAGGCTCAAAGGGTTGTAAGATTGTCGTCGAGTCAAGCGGCATTAAGGCATTAATGAGAGGTCGAAATACCGACAATCTTTATGTTCTGTAGAATTCAATGGTGATTGGTAAAGTAACAATTTCCTCATTTGTTAAGGAGTTAGAGTCGACTCATTTGAGGCATAGGCAACTTGGTTATATAAGAGAAAAATGTATGACTGTTTTGAATAAGAGAGGTTCTCTTTCGGGTGCAGGAGTTGAAAAGACATAGCATTGCATTTATGGGAAGTAGACACGGGTCAACTTTGATTTGGCACTTCAAAAAACTAAATGTCTTCCAGTTTCAAAGTTCAAGCACTGCTTGGACTCGGTTAATATCCTGCAAAGGTCAAGTTAGGCTCGTGAGGAGCATTTCCAAATAAGGCGTATTAAATACGAGTCAAGGTGGAGATTTGTGGGGTGTGTCTCACATTTATCAGACTCTTTATAAGCACTTAAAAAGACGATTGACGAGCAACCGAAGAAGGGCCTCGTCATGATGACGCGATGAAATCCCAAGATAAAAGTGGCATCGATGTCATGACAAGGAAAGCATGGACATCACGACGTCACAACGTTTTCCCAACTTATATAGCCGTGTTTTGACAGTTCAACAGGACTTCTTTTTCCCAGTTAAACTTTGATTACTTTAAGAATATTTTATTTATATTAAGACTTTAATAGTAACCTATTTAAAGGGTCTTTGTAACCCTATTTTAGAATCTTGATAGAATATCTCTTATCTGAGACTTGATGAAAAGTTTTTGGAAGAGTTTTTTAGAGAGCTTTGTATTTGAGTTTCGGGTTTTGCTCTTTTAGGGTTATTTTCTCCATCTTGTACTCTCGTTCAATTGTTTGTTTAGTGAAAAACTGAAGCTTTCTTTGCCCGTGGTGTTTTATCCTCTTAACTGAGGGTTTTCCACATAATATTTGTGTGTTCGATTTTCTCTATTTTCTTATTTGTTGTTTATACAAGTCGATCCCCAACAATAAATTATATGACATTGATACACACCAAGGTCAAAAATATTGAATCAAAATTCATACCGATATTAAATCTTTCACCATTCTTAAGAACTTAAAATAAAATAAGTTAATAAAGACATTTATAATTAATCATGAATTAGTTGATTAAAAATTAATCGATATAAAACATTAAATAAAATAAACTTCTTGTAAAACTTTGCATTTTGCCATATAAAATTTTGGAAATTATGGAGAATAAATTTGATCATTGATAAAATGAACTATCACTCTAAGAAAAATCATGTTGATGACATATTATAAAACTAAGAAAAATATAGTAAGAACAAGAGAGAAAAGTAGATACAAAAGTGAAAAAATAAATCTACTTTTTACTTAAATATCTTAAGCTTATGCATTTCCTCTATTTATACTGTCTTAATTACCATAGATTACAAAAAAACATAAATATAAATTGTTTAGGAATTATCGAAGTTGTATGAACATCTATTTATGAATAAATTTTAACAAAAACTATTTTTTATTACTTTCTAATTTAAAAATTTTTAACAAACACAATTTCTTAGCAAAATTAAGGGTAAATGCTAATTTTAGAAAACAAATAAGAATATAGATCGATTTCTTAATTATTTAGGGTGTGGCATGAAAGTGCGAACGTGCTTTTAAAAAGCACTTTATACAAAAAAAAAGTGATTTCTATTACCATCTTTAGTTAGAAAATTAAAAGCCGGTGCTTTCATGCCTTTGGCTCAAGACCATTTCCTAACTTCAACATTTTGGGTTTTTTAAATTCACGTTATTTAAAACTTTTCTTGGGCTCTCTTTGTTTGCCAATAAAATGTTTTCCGGAAAATGATTTCTGAAAAATGATTTATTTTTCTGGTGTTTGGATGAATCTGTGTAAAATATTTTCTATTGTTTGGCAGATTTCCTGAAAATATTTTCCGAAAAAGTAGTTTTTACATATATTAATAAATTTAATATACATATTAATAAATATACATTTTAAATTGTTTTTACATATATTGCAATGATTTATATATAATAATACTCAATTATTAAGCTAGAATATTAACCGTCATAAATTGAAAACAACCAAAGTCAAATAAATTATTTGTAATTGTGTTATAAAAAAATAAAAACAAGGATTGAATAATTATGAATTAGCTTCCAAACCACAATTAATAATAGAAATTAATATTATCCAAATGCATAATTAGTAGTACACCATATAATAACAATAACATTGTCCAAGTGCATACCTAATATTACACCACATAAAAGTATTCCTACTAAGAATATCACACAAATTAAAAAAGACGATTGGTCTCATCCTTATCACATCAATACAATGCTGGTCATCACTATATAAAATACTATTAATATAATTTTCTCTTTCATAATCTCGATTCACACGAGGGTGAGAAGCAATTTCCTTCCTAGTTTTTAATTTTTTAATCCAAAGAGCCTCAAAAGCTAAAAATGAAGCCACGACTCCGACAATTGTATTTTGATGTTGATTACGATTCATCTACACAAAATTATGCTACGCAAATATTTGATCACTACAAAAAAGATGCAAGATTTTCATAAGATCACATATATGACTAAAAGTTACCATGACTAAAGTGCATACATACACATCAAAAGCTAATTATAATTGCATTAATAATTTTTTGAGAAATTAAATGTTCCTGTCAAAAAAATTATTTAATTTTATATTAAGATAATTTTTTGATCACTACAAAATATTTTCTATTGTGGTAGGTTTCCTCAAAATCCTTTGAAACAGTTTCTCCTGCAAAGAACAAGGGAAAAGAGAGTAAGGATTTATATAGTAGATGCAATACCAGACGTCAACCAAGGACAAATGAAAACAGTTATACAATTGAAAATGAAAGAAGAAGAAAGCCTGCAGCAATATTTTAAAATGAAGGGTTGCAATGAAAGCATTGCAGTGGGAAACATAGTAGGCTGAAATTATTCATAACCAATTTAAGACAACAATGAGCAAGACTACGGGACCGATGGAATAAAACAAGGATGCAAATCAACCACAAGCACCATTCACCGCATATGAACAAATCAATAAATCAGAGAACTAAGTAAAAAATCTAGAAGCAGAGAGCTCTATTGTGAGAACTGAAGACACAAGTTCAAGAACTAGGGAACTTTTTCCAGTTTTACTACAAACACAAAAAGGTGTGCATGCTTGCTACAATCATCATTTTGCCTTTGAAGAAGTTATGACTGATTAGGGGAGCTCAAAGCATGCGGCTTCTAAATTGAGGGCTTAATGTCTCTTCAATATAGGGTTCAGTTCCGAGGACAATTTTTATATCATGTGACTATCTTTCTAGAACATAATTATAGGACCATTTTATCTTATTCTGTAAGCATAATAAAAACTTATGGCACATCGTAGTCGTAGTTTAAATTTAACCAGCTTCAAGATACTTGAAATAGTTGCTTTAAAGCAAAAGAATTTTAAAACCTAATATCATAGTAACTTGCTAAATTTGAGAAAGTGACATTAATTATAATTTAATTTTTCTATATATAAACTAAAATTACACTTTTTTCCTTCAAAATAATTATATTATTCTTGAATTTTAAAATTCTAATGTACTTTCTATTCCAAAAGCACTTTTAATTTTTTGCTTCTGAAAGCAACAAACAAAAAAGAAGTATCAAAAGAAATAGCCAAACACTGCCTTTGTATTTTTTGTATTTATTTATTTATTTTCAAGTTTTTAAACAACAATAGCTCATCAAAAACTTGATAATTTTTTTAAGGTAATAAAGACTAAAGAACTTCATGCTGTGATCATGTGCTCAATACTGAGGTGAAGGCCATTCTGTTCAGTTTGGAACTAGCAGCTGAATATCGACCCTCGAATGTAGTAGTGGAAAGTGATTATACGTTAGCAGTAACAGAGATAAACAGTTTGAGTCCTAGTTTTTGGGAGTGGAGTGGTTTGCTTAATGATATTTTGGACTTGGTCTTGTATTTGGGGTAATGTGTTTTTCACCACACTTTTCAGCTAGGACATCAGTTTTCCCATGCATAATCTTACTAAGCTTGATTGTAATGTTGGGGAGGATTAAAGATGGTTGGGCTCAACTAATTAATTTCTGTAATCCTGATTTATGGGATGACTAAAACACCTTACTGCCCTCTATAAAAAAAAAAACCAACGAATAATCCATACACTAAATGCAAGTAATTCAACCAAGAACCATAAGGAGAAGGAAGCATGGTGAAACCCAGAATTAGAAAAAGTACCCAATAATCCATTGAATGAAATGTATAAAAGGAGAATGCATGGAGAAATACAATTTACAAGAAAAACTGAATATTTGTTTAAGATCACATGTCTATTATATTTGGAACACATGTCCAAACTCCCAACAATATATACATACACATACATGGCTATTATAACTGAAATGTATAGAAGAAGAATGCATGGAGAAATACAATTTACAAGAAAATGAGATCACATGTCTATTATATTTGGAACATATGTCCCAACTCCCAACAGTATATACATACATATACATGGCTCATGTTATTACAGTAATAAAATACTGGAAAACATAAATGTGAATGTATGTATGTATGTAATGTATGCTGCCCTTACACCACATAATATTCCCATCCATCTTATCTGTAGTTAACTTTCAAAATATTCCCCAATTTTAAATCCAAGCCAAGATTGAAATGAACAAAATCCAGTTTCTTCATTTTTCTGACTAATCAACAAAATCCAGTTTCATAAAATGAAATGCTCCATTTAACACAGTAAAGCCAGTTGAAGCTAAAAAATTACCAATTTTTAATTCCTCAAGTTTACATCTCAATCCTACTTCATTCGTCGAACCTCAGAAGTTGAACAAAATAAAAAAAAAATACCAATACAAATATGCAGAAACCCCTAACAATTACCTAGAGCTTGCAATCAAGAATGCGGGTAGAAATCCACCTTCGATGAATCGCGAGAAGAGGTGACGATTTAGGCTGTAATTTTTTAGCAACCTAACGAGAAGAGGTGAACCAGCAGGCATTACAAATCTGCCATTAGAAGAGAACCAACATGAGCATAAATAAGAAAAAAGATAGTGATATACCTGTGGCTGCTAATTTTTTAGTGTTTCTTCAAAATATAGAATTGACGACGGTCGATTGACAGAGATGACGAGGCCAACGAACAGAGGTGAGAAGGAGCGGCGGAGGCTGATAGATAGAGAGGAAGGGAGAACCACAGCTATCGAGAGTGTAGAGAAGGGAATGGAAAATGTCTTACGGATTCCAAATCGGTAAGATGTTTTCTGGAAATTGGGAATTGATTTACCCGTGTTTTGGAAAATGTTTTCCTTTAGAATTCATTTTCCACCAAACAAACGCCGAAAAATCCGGAAAATGTTTTTCAAAAAACATTTTCCACCAAACAAACGAACTTTTTATTTTATTTTTCTTTCAAATTTATTTTTTTATTTTCTAATTTTTACTTTTTAATTAAAGCTTATAATTAACTCAACTCATATTGATTCAAGATTTTCTATTTTTTTATTTCTAATTTTTAATTAATATTTTTAGTTAATAAACACTTTTAATCTTTATTTTTAATTCATTCCTTAATTAACAACTTCTTTATTTATATAAATAAAATAAAAACTATGTAATTATATAATTAAAAGTTATATTTATATATATGTGAATATATTTTATTTTTAAAAACATCAATTAATTTTTAATATATTTTCTTGATTTATAATTTTATATGTCAAATATTTTTTTCTACCTATATTGTGTATGGAAAATTCTAATATTATGAAATCAACTAATTATTTCAAATATTATTGTTTTTTAGAGGTAAATTTATTAATTCATTTAATGAATGAAACCATACAATTCAAAGAGAAAAATATAGAAACTACTCGTCTTAGATGATGAAGGACAAGCTCCATCAACATAACAAAGGCTTTAGCCTCAACATCAATAAAACATTATGACACGTTGACAATTAGTTTTGTCATAACTCAAGCACGACATATCTGGAGTAATTGCAAGCACTTAATACAATAAGGAAATCAACCCCGGATGGTTTAAAGCAACGGGCAAAAATCGACAAAAGAACCGAGCATTCACCAAACTAGAGAGGACGGCAACAAAACCATCCCTAAAATCACTTGTAAAACTAAATATTACATGCATAAGTAAGACTAAAAAAAGTGCTACAAGAGTAGACAAAAATTTTTAAAACTGAAGACTTATTAAATAATGAAAAAACAAACAAAAATAATATAAAATTTAAGACAATACGGGTCCAAATCGACACATGAAATAATTTATTATTTTGAAATACTCTCAAAATAAAAATAAATTAAGAAGTTGACGAAGAGCTACCCACTTTCCAAGAAAAAACAATTGGTGGTCGGTAGAGTTTTAGCGTATGACATGTACCGTCATCTATCCATCACAACTTGTGAAGACAACAAAGATACTCACAAAATAGATTTGTAACCTGAAAAGAAAGAAGATATATGTAGTGAATGAGAAAAAGAAAGAAAGAAAGGGATGATGTGAGAGGAAAAAGGTGGACGATAGCCAGCCCGGAGGCTGGCACTATTGCTAAGCAAAACAAAAGATAATAAACAAATGACTTAGAGAAAAAAAAGGAATTTAAAAAAAATTTGAATATTATTTTCTACTTACATTATGGGTATGATAAATTTTAATATTATAAAATCAATTATTTATTTAAAAATCGTTATTTTTATTAAATATAATTTTGTAGTAAATTACCATTTTGAACAAAATCATGTTGACAACATGTTTTAAATAAAAAATAGACAAAAATGAAATGATACTTCTACTTTTAACAAAGGTTATAAAAGCATATTCTACCGAAAGAAAAAACAAAAACGTATTGGGTTTCCTTAATATCTTTTGCAGGAAAATGAAAATGAAATATACGAGCACGAGATAGAAGATTATTGTAAGTTTTTATTTTTCTTTCCTTCCCTCACTCCTATTCTAATCCAACATAGGGTTACTATAAAAAAAATTAAAGAAAAAAAGAAACGTAAAAATGGAAGAGGAGAGACTGGAAATGAAGTTGGGAAGTTACGGAGGTAAGGTGAGTGTGTTGGAATGGGAGACAGAATCGGGTGCTGCGGAGGAGACGATGCTGCTTTGGGGAATCCAACAGCCCACTCTCTCCAAACAAAACGCCTTTGTTTCCCACTCTTCTCTCCAACTCCGTCTTGATGCCTGCGGCCATTCTCTCTCCATTCTCCAGTCTCCTTCTTCCTTGGTATTTTATTTTTCAATTTTTCTGCCTTGCATGCTTCTATTCCTCTGCATCTCTACTTTAGCCTTTAGCGGCAACTGACCTGATTTCCTTAATAGATTTAGCAAAACAATTTGATATTTTCCTTTCCTCAAATTTCTAATCAATCTGGAAGTCACTTGAACATTTAAAGTGTATCTTGAACTTTTGGTAAATCCTTTTTTTGCCGTTATCCGATTTTTCTTTTCACCCCTAAAATTTCTGCAGGGAAAACCTGGAGTAACTGGAGCAGTCATATGGGATAGTGGAGTTGTGTTAGGGAAGTTTTTGGAGCATGCTGTGGACTTGGGAATTCTTGTTCTGCAAGGCAAAAAGGTCGTTGAATTGGGCTCTGGCTGTGGATTAGTTGGGTACGTCCAATATCTTTCATGGCCTAAACTTGAATTATTCTGAAATTGCGGCGGCTCTTGGAAAAAGGAGAAAATTGAAACTCACGGACTGTTTCAAACTCTTTTGACAGTCATATTATTTGTCTTGACACAAATTTTAGCTGTCATGTTGTTTAGCAACAGAATTTTGGTCTTCTTGAATTTGCGTATCTTACGCATAGAATTCATGATTTTAGTTTATATGTACAAGTAATTATAAAGGTTTTAATGAAGACTATTGCTTATCTCACTTGGGAGTATATTATTTGCATGTTCAGGTGTATAGCAGCTCTTTTAGGTGCACAAGTTATCCTCACTGATCTGCCTGATAGATTGAGGCTACTTAAAAAGAATGTTGAAAGCAACTTGAGACATGGAGTGAGGGGTTCTGCTGCTGTGAAGGAACTCACTTGGGGAGATGACCCTGACAATGACTTGATTGAACTTCCACCTGATTATGGTACTAAGATTCCCCTATTTCTTCCTAATTTGAAGCTTTGGCAGTGTTAAGTTACAATTGTCTAGTTTGATAATAAAAATAGGGACGCTGAGGTTCTTTTCCATGATTATGCAATAAAAGAATAGATTTTCTGGTGGTAGGCGGAGTGTTCCAAACATACTTTGTTAGGCAATACTCAAGTATAAGCTTTATTTCACTGATGCTTTCATTACGTGCGAAAATTCCTACAAGCCCATAACATGGATTTGTTTCAACTCCAACTATGGCTGTTAATTTTGAATTTATAAGCCACAGATAGAAAAACAAGCATTGGAAATAGATGAAACTAAACTTCTCTTACGGCACAAATAATGCGTCCTCATGCATGTTTGCTCATATTAAGTCCTGATAAATCCAATTTTATGGGCTTCACCTCTTATTTGTTATGGTATCAGTTATTGCCTGCCTCTCTTCCTTATTGTATAATAAGCCTGACATAACAATTGTGAAGAATAACACATAATAGGTTCTTTGTCCTCATTTGAGGGTTAATGTTAAATAGTGATATTATTATTCACGTGAAGAAGCCACAGTATAGCCTCATTATCCTGCATGTCAAGGGGATTCTAAGTGCTGATAAGTTCCACATCTATTAGCTGTGAGATTTTAAATTTACCAGTTGATTTTAGCAATGTTATGAAAAGCATATGCTATGTACTAGAAGCCTTACATTATCTGAGCTGAAAGGCTCAAGGAAAAAAAAAGTTCTTTGAAGGTGATAGCTTCGAACTCTATGTATGAATTATGTCTAGTAAGCTTAAAATATGTGATAATTAAGGAATTTAATACATGCCTAATATGCTTCAAAGATCAATAATTATCATAACTAATGTGATCAAATAAAGACACAAGCTTCCCTTATTTTATTTAATTGTGCTTCATTGCATTATTTAATTTTTTATTTCTGTAAATAGAGCTGCAGCTGACCTTTTCGACTTTTCAAAAAAAGTAGCTAGCAAAAGAAACCAAAGTATGCTTAAAGTTGGGTATGCTTTTTCTGCTTGTTTCACTATGCATAAGTTGGGCATGCTTTTTCTGCTTGTTTCACCTTGAAAAACAAAATCAGCTAGGCACAAAAGGCATGTGTTTTATTAAAGCATCTTGCCTGAAGGGATGAAAGATGCTTTGTTTGATATGAGCTGCATCTTAGCACCTAGATGCATGTCTTGACTAAAAGGAGTTTTAGATTTGGTGCCTCGTTTCTATCAATCAGCTGAGTTTAACTTCCACCTTAAATAGTTGTTATTATGTTTTCAGTTGACTGGGCCTTCACGTTAGTTAGTGTTGTCAATGTGTGTGCCCAGGCACGTCTACACCTGCACCTTACTGTTAAACAACAAAATCGCTTCAGATCCTCTCAGGCAAGGCCATTTGATCAGGTGCAGATCTAGGGCATCTAGGTGTGCTTTTGTAAGGCTATAGGCATAAGAAACGCCTGTTTGATTGAAGTTCTCTTTAATTTCTTTTACATTCAGCTTTCTTTATTAAATGTACCTTTACTAGTAAAAGAAGGGATAATATCAAACTTTCTACTTCAATATTTTAGCATTCAACAACGAACATGGGACCATAAGGAAATCATGCATATTGGCCAACAAAAAAAAAATTGCATTGTTTTGTAGGTAAACTAGACCACTCTTTAGAGTTTATCATCATAACTTTCAAGCTTATATATATGGCATATAATGTACACATAGAGAAATATATACATAGCCTAACTTCACCGAGGCAGGAGCTCTTTCTGCATGATGCGCCTGAGACAATACAAGGGTTCTATTCACACTTTGCCATTTCATCCAGGGCCCATAGGCCTTAAAGTTTTAGATTGAGTGGTGGAGTTTTTGCTCAATGAGTGTAAAGGCTCTAGTGATAATAGTAAGGACCAAAGATTTTCATAACTTTGGATCATAACAAATAAATAAATAATTTCATTTTCACCTAAGGAGCTAATGTGTTGAAATTTGACTTTATGTTGGTCTCACAGTGCGGAATTCCTTTGCTAAACATGTGGAAATTTCTCCTGATATCATAAATAATTGATCAAATTTAATCTTGTATTCATTGATAAGTTATATGTACCAGTTTTCTAGTGCTAGGTTCAGATGTGATCTATAGTGAAGGAGCAGTTGTGGATTTGTTGGACTCCCTTACACAGCTATGCAGGCCACAAACAACGGTGTTTTTGTCTGGGGAACTTCGAAATGGTTAGGATGTCTCCCTCACAAACATAGGTACATGTATCAACATAACTTCACTTACTGATGTGTTGCTCTTGATGCTTAAAACTGCAGATACTGTCCTTGAATGCTTTCTAGAAGCTGCAGTGAAGGACTTCGTGGTTGGGCGCATCAATCAGTCACAGTGGCATCCAGATTATCGTAGTCCAAGGGTTGTCATGTACATCCTAGTGAAGAAGTGAGGTCAGACAGGAAAAAAATCACTGCGAATTGTGAGCAGATAAAGTCGGATATTCATTCAGCCAAATTTTGAACATGTTTGAGTAACCTATTTCAATCTTTTCGATACAGAATCGAAAGACCATATCCTGGCGTGCTTAATGATGCTTGGATTTGCTTGACTGTAGGCTTATTGCCATAGATATTTGATTTTCCTTTGATCTACTCCTATGGCTTTTCTTGTTCTTTTAGTGATAATCTTTTTTAACTAATCAGGAGTAGTCAACTAAGCTCATGGTGTAATGGTAAAGGACTTGATTATCAGCAGATTTAGAGTTAGATTTCTGAACAATTCCAATCCTAAATATTTGTGTTTTTTTAGCTTTTCTTGTTTTTGTTGCAAAAGTCATCAAATGAAGTTTACTGTTTTTTCTTATTAATCCTTTAAAGTCTTCAATTTCTAACGTTGCCTTTGGATGTTATAAAAAAATAGTTGAGATGTTCAATCATAACTAAAAACCTAAAAATATAAAAAGTTGTAAATAATTATAAAAACACAAATAAAATGTAAATAAATGAAACTATTAAAAAAGTACGTAATTTTGAAAATTTAGAAATATGTTAAAATTTTTAAAATTGTAAAAAGAATAATAAAATTATAAAAAAAATTAGCTAAAGTAGAAGAATACTCACCTAATTATTCAATTCATTCTATTTTAATCACTAAACTATTAATTTTGTTATTTAATTACTCTATTTTTCAAATTTACTTTAGCCGTTAACTTTATGTAGAAGTCTAACTGAGTTTTTTAATTAGACTAATAACAAATTTAGCTCTTAAATGTATATACATTCTAACACTTGATCCCAAATTTTAAAAAAGTTCAATAAATTTTACCTTCAATGTTTACAAAATTGTCATTTTAATTTTAATTCTAAAAATATAAAATATATTTAAAAATCTTAAAAATATTTTTGCATTTACATTTTAAAATTTTGTAATTGATATACACTTTTTCTCATCGCTCATTTTTTCATCAACAAAACATGCGAAAAGCCTACAAATTAAATCTATTTTTGATTCAATCTCTTTTGATTTACTCCCTTTTTCTATTGCTATATTGTTAGTTTCAAATGCCTAATTAAAACCCAGAAAGTACTTAAAATTTAACAAATTTATAAACCTAGAAAATTAGTTGGGTTGATGACACCAACTTTAACGGCCTTACTCTTTGCTACAGAGATAGTACCAGTTTCAAGCTCTAATGTTCTTATGTCTATATTATTTCTAGTTCAAGCATTGAGAGAGATTGTAGGTCAAGGCTATGGCATTTGATATTTCCAACTTATTCAATTGAACTCAAGAAAAAAAAATTGAAAGATACTGTGTCATTTTGAGTAAAAACTCTTAGATATATTTTTATATTTACTATTTAAAAATTCATATTTACTTTATCTTTTCCAAAATTTTGAGATTTTTAAAATATTTTTATAATTTTTATAATCATGACTAAAATGACAAATCTGTAAACATAAAAGACTAAATTTGTTGAATTTTTTTAGATTTAGAGTTGAATTGATAGAATGTGTAAACATTAGAAGGCTAAATTTGTAATTCCAATAAAACAAACCCTACGTTAGACTTCCATTAGCCAACTAACAGAAGAGTCACTAAAATATTTAATTTCAAATAGTTGAGTGACAAACGAAAAAATTAATAGTTGTGTGACCAAAATAGAACGAATTGAATGGTTAGATGACTATTGCTGTACTTTATCCAAAATACAATCCAAAAACTCATAAAAATATTAGAAATTGTAAAAGATTGTTAATTTTTTTAAAAATAGTAAAATTGTCATTCCTAATCACATTTAAAATATTAAAATTTGATATAAAATTGTATTTAAAATGTTTGAATAAAATTGAACAAATTTTTTATATCATACATATATTACAAGGTCTTAAACTCCTAGATGATGTGGATAGTGTAATTTTTTGTCACGTGGATTATTCATATTTTAAATTAATTAGTATTTTAAAAAAATATGATTAGTTTAAAAGAATAAATATTAAAAAAACTATTTTAACCATTTATCTTTTATTTTATTCTAATTTTTAGTTTAAAAGTTTTGATAAACATCCATTATCTTTTTCTCACGTACAAAAATATTATGCCATTTATGCTCATAATTTTTAACTTACGAATAAATTAGCAAAATAAAAAGATATGTATTGATAGGAATGTCCAAATTGTGAATTTGATTTAAAATTCTAAACGAACATAATGAAATTTGGAATTCAACTGAACCTGTAATGCGAACAATCCATGTTAGATCTAATAGAAACAAGAAAACTGAATAAAAAATTAGCATTCTTGAAGAGTTCTTCTTGATGAGATCTAATTTAATTAAAGCTGCCAAGAAGTGAAAATAATCAGTCAAGACAAATTTGATGGATTAAATAACAAAACCAAATGAAATCACAAACTAAGGAAGAAATTGGCTTGGTCAGCCAAGAAGAATGAAGATCTAAGTATTTGGAGGTGTTTTGGATCAATCTTGATGGAGAAGAAACTGTCGAACTCAAATTTAAACAAAAGAAACAAAAATAGATTAGTAAGTGATTGAATTGAATGAAAAAGAAATCAAACACCAAGGAAAGAGAGAGACAACCAAGAGGGAATCCAAGATCTAAAATCAAAAGAAACTATTCTTAAACTCTAAATAAGCCTCCAATCAAATCTAAAATTAAAACAACAAAATTGTTTATTAGAATGATTTTTTAAGCCAAAATAAAACTACACAAGAACAAAAGAAGAGATCTCTTATTTTTGAGTGATTCTTGATGTAACAAGATGGGAAAGCATCTTTTCTTGGTTATTTATGGCTTGGAGATAAGTCAAGTAGAAGATGAGAAACATATAAACAAGAACCGAAAAATAAACTAAATAAAAGAAGAAAAAAGATGGAAAAAGAAGAAGATGGCATGATAGTGCCCTAAGGAGCCTTGGAATTAAAGAAAACGATGGTTCCCACAATCTAAAAGGTTGTTAAAACTTCTTCTAAAAGAAATTCAAGAGAAGTATGCCAACTAAGCATGACAACTCATCAACTAACTAATTAACATGTGAAAACTTGTCTAAGTGGAAATTCAGTCAGGGTCTAAATGGGCTCCTAGGGACGAATTCTTATATATTGATCCACTTATTAAATAAAACTTAGACTGAAATTTAAAAAGAATTACAGATTGGGCCTTTTTGACAATTTGGCCAACTATTCAACTGACTCATTGTCTAAACTTCATATTGGGCTTGTGGACATCTCAATGGGCTGATTTTTAAGAACTTGGACTTCTGATCTATTTGTTCTCGAATTTGACTCGTTTAAGCTCGTAAATGTAACCCATTGCACACCAGCTTCAAGAATCAGTTTCTTGGATCAAGAATTTCAAGATTTGAAAATCTTGATTTTCTTGATTCTTGAAATAACCCAAAACAATAAAATTGGACCAAGATCCAATTTCTTGATTTTCTTGAAAATAAGAAAGTGAATCTTAATTTTTTTTCCTTGTATGCACTTATAGGGCCTTTGTAACAAAATCTTGGATAGTTCCATTTAATCTTACCTTCGCTTTTGAACTTGTTATTAGGCTTTGTGGTAAAGAAAGTCCATCACATCCATGATGCGAAACTTAGGGCCCAATCTCAAGCCCATAGACATGATGGACTTTCTTTACCACATGGCCCAATAACAAGGTCAAAAGCAAAACAAATCAATGCAAGATTGAATGGAACTACCCAAGACTTTGTTGTGAAGGCTCTAAAAGTGCATACAAGGGAAAAAGAAAATCATGATTCACTTTCTTATTTTCAAGAAAATCAAGAAATCGAATCTTGGTCCAATTTTTTTGTTTTGGGTGATTTCAAGAATAAAGAAAATCAGGATTTCAATCTTGGAATTCTTGGTCAAGGAAACTGATTCTTGATGTCGTTGTGCAATGGATTACACTTACGAGCTTGAATGAGCCAATTTCGGTAGCAAACAGATCACAAGTCCAAATTCTTGAAAACTAACCCATTGGGATGTCCACAAGCCCAATATGAAGTTTAGAGGACTTAGTTGAATATTTAGCCAACTTGTCAAAGTGACCCAATTTGTAATTCTTTTTAAATTTCAGTCTAATTTTTATTTAATAAGTGGAGAAATATATAAGAATTTGACCCAAGGAGCCCATTTATACCCTTGACTGAATTTCCCATCAAATTTCACACTTAGACAAATGTTCACATGTTAATTAGTTAGTTAGTTAGTTAGTTGATGAGTTGTCATGCTTATTTGGCATACTTATCAAAACCCTTAAATTAAGGAGATTAGGTAGCACTTGGATGGCTATATATAGTGTGCCCCCTTTTTATTAAAAATTTATTCGTCTTTTGTTTAATAAATACCTTTTGAGTTTCTTTCTTCAATAATTTCTTATTAGTTTCTTTTAGAAGTAGTTTTAACAATATTTTAGATTGTGGGAACCATCTTCAAGCATTGACTTGCCAAGAATACTTTCTTGGAGGGGAGATTAGAGATGTTTGAAGAGAGTTGTGGTTTTTTTTTAATTCTAATGTGTTAAAAGAAGCTTTATTTGATAAATGTTTTGATATAACAAATATAATGTTTTTCAATAAAATTAGTTTTTGAATAAAACTTGATAAATTTCAAAGTAAAAATTTATTTTAAAATATTTCTAAGAGATAAAATTTTAAATCTAATTTTTCAAACACTTAGAAAATATTTTGGAAGTTCTTCAAAACAAAAAAAAAAAATTGCAAACATTTTTAAACAAGTTAAAATGCTCCCAAAGGTCAAAGTACCGATACCCTCTATAAGGTATTGATACCCTGACCCAAAGTATGGATACCGATTTGAGCTTCGAAGTTCAAAAAAATCAAGCAAAAGTCCAAGGTACTGATACTTTTAATCAAGTATTGATACCTTTCAAAAAATTATCGATACCCATGTCTGGTATCGATACCAATTTGAGTTTCTGTTTCACAAAAAATATTGAGCACAAATACAAAGTATCGATACCTTGCAAAATTTATCAATACCTTCCCCTGGTATTGATACCGTTTTAAGGTCCGATGTTTTGAAAAATAAACAAGAAATTTCCCAAGTATTGATACCCTCCCCAATGTATCGATACCTCATAGAAAGTATTGATATTTCCTCTATTGTATCGAAACTATAGGCTTTAACAATCACTAAATTTAAGCATTAAATGCCCAAAGTATCGATATCCCTCCAAAGGTATCGATACCTGTTGTTGCAGGAAACATAAATGCTTTGGTTTACAGATCTCCAATGGCTCCATTAAGTTTCTCAATAACCACAATGGTTGGAAATCAATTAAGGGGTATAAATATCAGCTTCCAAAGCCTCTACAATAACAAGAGAGATTACAAAAAGATCAAGAGCTGCAAGATACATAAAAAATTCATTATCAACCTTTTGTGCTTCAATTCTTCATCTTTTTTCTACAAGCACTTGCGAGCAATTCTTTGTGTTTTATCAGCTCAAGTGTTATTATTGTGTGAGCCATCGCTTGACATGTGAACGTCTGGCTGGAAATACTACAGCAAAAAGATATATTAAGCAGTGGTGTTCACAAGTATACAAGTCAAATTGTAATATAGTAAAGTGTTACAATGAAACACTTCGAAAAGTATTCCGAGGATTGTACCCAAGGGATTGCGAATTGAAGAAATTTATTATTAAATTAATTACCAAAAATAATTACTAATCTACTTGAATCATAAATCAGTAGTGTTGATGCAGAATTAAAATATTAATTAAACTAATCTAAAATAACCTAATGGAATTTAATTAACCTAAGATATCATAATTGAATTTCCTATTCCTAGTGCTAACGATGCTAGTTCTCGGCCTATGATCGATTAAATCCATAATTATCAATTAAGTCTCTAATTACCTTCAACTGAGTTATTTACCACCCTTAGCTACGAATACCATTTCAGTTTCATCTTCATTATGGATTACCACCTAAGTCACCCTTTCGGTCTCTTCCTAAGAATATGGATACCCTTTTGGTCCCACTTGTCTAGATATTTTACTAGGGGCATCATTCCCTAATATACTAAGTATTCTTGAATAAACACCCAATTTTAGTTAAATAATTACTTAATTAATAAATTAGTTTCATAATCAAAACATGCAAGATCTAAAATACGCACAAGATTTTATCTCAAGATTCACAAAATGTTATTTGATCAAGTTAATGAAATATAAATAACGGAATAAAAGAATAAAGGAAAAGAGAATGTTCATTAATAAATAATTGATGCGTGGCTTCAGAACAATCTTCGCTCGCAATCATTTTCACATCGAAATAGAATGATCCCGACTAAGCGAACATAAGAAAAACTAAAATAAAACTAAAGAATGAAAGAAAACAAGAAATAAAAATATGAAATATTATTTCGACGATTCCTTAGGGAGAATCCCTAGGTTGACTCCTTTCTAATGATGTTATAATGGGGTTTATACAAGCTACAATTGAGGGTTTTAAGTGCCTAAAATGTCTTTTAATTAATTAGGGTTTTAACGGGACAAATATGCCCTCAACGACTACCAAAACACAGATGTGCGTATCTAGATTTTCATCGCGATGTCGGCCCTATTTAAGCTTTGAATGCTTCAATGTTTGGTGTCCCTATGTTGCATGCTGGTTTTGTGATGTTGGCATCGTCATTTGTGCTCTTTGACCTGAAATGGCATCCTAAACACTCAAATAGCCTATTAGTTATTCTTGAGACCCAAGTTGGCCTAACAGGTCATCAAAATACTAAAAAGTGCGTAAAAATGCTTATTTTGCAACAAAATGGATCTAAGCTAATAAAATGGAAAATGCAATAAATAAACATAAAATGACTAGAAAAAAAGCTTGTTAAGTGCCGAAAACATTTTAATTTGCAACAATAAATTGTGGCAGATCAAACTCCCCCACACTTAACTCGTTGCTTGTCCTTAAGCAACAAAACAAAGAAATAGAAAATAATAAGAAAACAAAATGACTAAACGATGCTTGAGCATGCTTTATATGTGAGATTAGTTTGGAACATTATAAACAAGACAATGTAAAGAAACATGTAAGTCAAGCACGATATATAATTGACTCTCGATTTTCAATATCAAACACGTTAGTTTAGTATGTTACAAAGTAAACAAATTCAAGAATGTCAAGCATATTATTCCATCTAAAAAAATGCATAAGTACACATTTATGTTCGCAGAATAAAAGTGGCAAGAATCGTCAACATTCAGTTTAATTTTAATCCATGAGTCGTATCACTTAGGTCACATAGGACTTTTCTACTTGTAATGTTCTACAGCTTAGGTTGGTTCAGAATTGAAGAATTAACTCTACAAAACGTGTTAAACACGAAAATAGTTTGGCATATTATATTGACCCCAATTCTACCCCAATTATATCATTTACCTAACCACCTTATGTCCCCTTCTCTTGCCTTCCTTTTCTCTCCATTTCCAAAGGTACATTATAGTATCCACGAGTATAATCATCTTAGTGAGTCTTTTGTGCAAAATGAGTGTTTTTTTCTTTCTATTTTTGTTCTTTCTTTCTCTTCCTTTTTACTCACTTTGCTTTTGTTCATTCGAGATTTTCTCATTTGGATTTTAGCCTTCACAAAACTTTTCTTCACTTGATTTTTTTTCTTCATTTAAGCACAACTTTGCAAGAATCTTATACTCTCTATACTGTAATATTCCTTAGTTTTTACTCTCAATTATTTTCATTTTGAAACCTCCATTATGTATCTAGCTAACCAGCAATATTAATGGCCCAACGTCTAAGTTCGTGCTGGGACCAAAAAGAAAAGGATTAAGAGATTATATACTAGGCTTACAGTTTCATTCAAGGTTCATCAAGAAAATAGAATTAGACCCAAAATAAGGTACTAGGGAATTTATACATATGGTTGGATTTTTGTCTCTAGTGGTGACCAAACAATGCCGTAGGTAATCCCTATGTGTTTCATTTCATAAATTCAATTAACTAAAATTTAACACTCTAACAACCTATAATTCAAACAAACATATATGTTTTTCATGTACTTATTTTTCATTTGGTATGCTTAACACACTTTCACCTATTTATAGTGTAACAAAGTGAACTAATTAATTTAACATTAAACAACCTAAAATCAATTACTATCGAGCTAAATTTACGATCTATACACATAATCCTATTCAGGGATTTAAATAGCGGTCCGATATTGGAATAGCGGCCGCTATATAGCGGTAGCGGTGCCGTCCGAAACCGCTATTACTGAAAATAGCGGTGTGAAGTGGAGTCACACCAATAGCGGTGGATTGCAGCCGTAATTTAACGGGTAACGGCCAATTGCGGCAATAACGGGCTGCTATTCCCGTTATTTTTTGTTACAGTAAATTAAAAAAAAAGTCATCCCCTCTAAACAAAAATCAACAGAAACACAATAAAACAAAAGGGAATATATTCCCCTACCTGCAAAATCAAAGAGTTTTCAATCAAAAAAAGTAAAAAGAAGTCCAAATAAACAGAAAAAAGTAATCAAAACTCAAAAGCAATAGAAAATATGAAATTCTATTTCTTATATTTCAGCAAACAACAAGCAGCATATGAAAGCAAGGAGCCGAGGACTTGAATCTGAAAAGCAAACCCTGCCCTAATCACTTGCACATTCAGAGATTGATAATTTTCAAGTAAGTACCTGAAATTTTGTCTTGATTTTTACTTGTTTATCTTGAATCTACAGTGCAAATATGTTCTTTAGAATTGAGTACACCATTTGAATCGCTTGACGCCATTTATTTCCTCTTCGAAGTTCTAGGTTTCTTCCTGTTCTTTCTCAGCCCTTCTAAGCCAGTCCTCAACGTCTTCATAGATGACCTTAATTTTCCTTTTAGCCTCATCGACACGAGTTTTCACCTTCTATTTCCTCAATTTAAGTTCCTTTCGTTGATTCTTGAAATCTTCAGCAATCTCTCCATAACAGAAAAAGTAACGGAGATAATGTGATGACAGATGGCTGATGCGTATTCCTTTACCTGGTTTTTCACACTTTCAACAGCAGTAAAGGCAACATATTCGACCATTTTTGTTGATAGTCTGATGAGGTTGAAGTTTAGAGTTGGAGGCTACTGGTTAGGGAATAGAATCGTTTCATTTGATTTTGATTTTTCTGTTTTTGTTTTGGTTTATGGCTTTATGGCTTATGCTGCTCTGTTTTGTTTTTTCTTTGGTTCTCGTTTTACTCATTAATTAGGGGTAGCCACCGTCCATTTTATCCACTAGAAAAGAGCCATGTAAATTGTGCTTTTATTGAGAAATGGTAACCATAAAGTTTTTATAAATTTTTAATAAAGTAAATTGTTAAAATTTTCTTCAAACAATTATTAGAAAATTTCTTTATTAAATTTAAAAAAATATAAATCTCTGGACACAATTTTAATATGACATGTAATAAAGTCTTTATAGTTAATTTTCCCTTAAGTCCCTTAAGTCTTTGTTATCTATGAACAAACATTCATATATTAAAAATTAAAAATATTTGAAACACAAAATTTTATCATATGTTTGTTGATAAAGTAAATGTTTGTCCACAAGAATCTAGAAAAGGATTTATGGAATTTCCAATGAAATGGTACCTTCAAATATAAATGTTAAGCAATTTAAGAATCTAATTGTAACAAGTAAAAAAAGTAAAACATATCTAAGAAAAAGAAACAAAACACTCTTTTGAAAGAAATCGAAAAATGAAGATGTTTAGTTAGCTTATAAATAAAAAATAGTATTAAGTAAATAGAACATAATAAATGATTGGACAAGCAAAGCACTAAAAGAGAAAAAAACATTCATTTAATTTAGAAACAATAAATCAAAGAGTCCAAAATTTAAAGAAGAATCTTGCTCGATCAAATATTTATAAACTCATATTAGAGAGAAAAAGAAGAAGAAGAAGCTTTAGAAAGGCTTCTCATTTATTAGCAAAATTAACACAATAAAGAAAAAAACTTTAGATTTAAATTAAGAGAGTAAAAAAAATGATTTCTAAATATAATTTAGTTTGCATAATATGAAAAACTTGAATTTTTAAATTTGATCCAATTTGAATTTAAATTTTATTAAGAGGGAACAAAACAAACTATTTATACCAAAAACTTTGGAACAAAGTAATAATGGCTTTATTTATGAGGCTGTTGATAGAGCTAAACGAGCAATTCAACAAGATTGTCGATATTTCACTGAGTACGAAAAGATTATTGACAATAGATGGAATTTTAAGCATTCCGACTTGCATTCAGCTGGTAAGATAAAATGTTTCATATAATTAAGAACTATTTTTATATTTTATTATTTTAAGCTTTAGATTATTATTTGATGATATTCTTATAAATTATAATTAGGTTATTTTCTCAATCCTCAATTTCAATTTGGGGTGGACCATTCTGAGAATGTACTAATAGAAACATTAGAAGGTACACGATCAGTAATTGAAAGATTAGAACCTTCTCTTGATACTCATGTCAGAATGGTTAATCAGGTTAGATTCAAGTACTATTATTTGTAACTTAGTTACATAATTTGAAATAGAATTATTTTTTTATTTTTACTCTATCTTTTATTTATGCAGTTGTTACTATTTAGAGATAAACATGAGACATTCGGTACTCCACAAGCACAAAGAGCTTGGAAGCATATGAATCCGGGTAAACAGTTAATTAAATTATTTAATTTAATTTATATTATTTACTTATATTGTATATTTTAAAGTTATTTTGAAATTTAAATAATATTATGCAGCTGAGTGGTGGATAATATACGGCACATGTGTTCCCGAATTACAAAAATTAGCAATTAAAGTGCTTAGTGAAACAACTTCAACATCAAATTGCGAACAAAATTGGAGCACATTTAGTTATATTCACACCAAGGCAAGAAATAGGTTAAAGTATAAAAAACTTGAGAAACTAGTGTTTACCTATTATAATATGAGTCTTCAGATAAGACATCAAAAAAGAATGAGCACTGATGATATAAACGCTAGTTTTAATCCTATCAGCCTTGATCATATCTTTGAAGATGTTGATCCACTATCTTTGAGAAAGAGAATCCATTGTTAGATGGTGAAAATGCCGGTGTGTTGCCTGTGGATACCTCTGATGATGAAATAGATGTTGATCAATCTCAACAACAAAATTTGTCTCATTCAAGTTCTAGTTCAACGCCAAGTCAAAGTGGCGATGGACCCGATGGTGGTGGTTTAAGTCCAATCGATGAAGATGATGGATATAGTGGTGATAGAGGTGAAATTAGGTCTTCTAGTTAGTATGGAGGAGAATATGAGGTTGGTACCACTAGCGGACATTTCCGTGATAGATCAGAGTTTGATGGAAATATGTTTCCTGAACCTAGGAGAGATAGAAGTGAACCTAGCGCTCCATCAAAAGGAAAAGGCAAAAAGCATACTTCTATGGGCTCTTTATCTGGTAGGAGATCGAGTTCTAGTAACCTTGGGTATAGTGATTCATCTACTAGCACTCAAGGTTTTTATCCACCAGAACAACCTTCATATTTTCAACCTTCACATGGTTATCCACAACCATATGGTTATTATCCACCATTTCCTAATTATGGTGTGCCATACCAGCCTCAAATGCATCATCCACCACCAATGTATCACCCACCTCCACCTCTCATGTATCCTTCTCCTCAAATATATCCTCCACATCAATTCTATGAAAACCAAGGTGAAAAAGTTACTTTTTTTGGATATATTTTTGGACAAAGGCCAAGAGAATCAAGTCAAGAATGCTCTCAAAGTGAAGGTGAAGGATTTGATCTTCCTCGTCATTCCACTAATTGGTGAAAACTAAATCGTACCACTACCATTATTTGTAAGGTATGTTTTTTTTTAAAGAAAACTTTTGTTAATGTTCTTAATTTTGATGATATTAAAACAATTAAAATATATCTTTAGATAAATGAATGGAGTATATTTTATGAAAAGATAATTAAGAATTGAAGCGTGTTAAACTATATATGAAAGTAGAATGAGAGTGAGAATAAGTGGTAGGAAATAGGAATAATTAATGAGAATCTATACATTTATCTATTCTTTTTTTCATTTTGCAAAGATAGAATGTTTATATCTTCACCATCTTCAAAGTCACAAGAAATATTGAAGACATCTCTCATGTATGAATTTTCAATTATTTTATTTATAAAACTTTCAAACTTATTAAATATGGTAAATGTTTAATATTTCCTTTTTTACTTTGTTATTAGTTAATATAACATTCTTAGAAAATTAAGTAAATAAATGTAAGAATAATTAATGATTATAAAAGTTGTGTTCTCATATCATATTAATAAAAGTTTATAAGTGTTAGAAAACACTCTAAAAATCATTAAAAGTGACTTTTTATAATTATAATTATAATTATTATGTTTTACAATAAGTTGTGCGAATTTAAAAAAAATTCACGACCGCGATACCCGTAGTGATCACAATAGCATCCGTTATGTCCGCAACCACGATAAACGCGGCTGCGACCGAAAATGCGGCCGCGACCGCAGTTTAAATCCCTGATCCTATTTACATGCTCCTAACTAGTCACTTGTATTTCTAGAAGCTCGAGAATAAACAAACATACAAAAATTAAAATTAATTAATAAAACAAATAACAAAAATTTAAAATTTTGAAAAAAAAACTTGAAAAATTCTATGTTACCTCTACACTTTATTTGGCACATTGTACCTAATGTGCACCCAAAAGATAAGAGAAGAGATTACCAGGTTTTTGCATTAGAAGTGCCTCAAAAGTAGTTGGGCGATCCTCCTCATGTCGGTTTTAGCTCCAAATTGTAGTGCCGCCTAATGTGTGGGGTTCCTACACAGAATAAGCACACAGTTTTTTTTGTAAGTATTAAAACTAAGTTCTAAATAACAACAGAAATTAAAAATTATCCAAATTTTTAAAGGAAATTAATGGGAAAAGGAAAAAATCCCTCATAAGTCTGAAAAAAAGTCGTCTTTGAACTCATCCATGCTACCATCATGCTTGTTCAAGACAAACCCCGTCTCATCCTCTCTTGATATGGTTGGACTTTCTTGGGTAGGTTGGGTGGGTCACTGATGGAGATCCCTCTTTCTTGTGGTCGCAATGGTGGAATCGAAGGGTCGACATCCACCGGGGTGGTCCAAAATTGTGGCCACCTAAAGTCGGGTAAGCCTGCTCGCTCATCCAATGGGACATTGACCGCCTTCGGACGTACCAACATCTGAAGTAGAAATACTGTACAAAATATGTTAAATAGTTAGTGTGCGTAAGTATACAGGTCAAGTTGTAATATAGTTACAATGAAGTAGGTGAGTACTCCAAGGATCGTACTCAAGGGAGACGAGCACTAAATTGATCCTAACCTAAGCACAAATAGAACTAATTAGTATTTTAAATAAATTATATTATAACTAAACAAAAAGAAAGATTTTTGGTATTTTTATAACTAAAGAAGAAAATAATATAAATGGAAAAAATTTGGAAAATTTGTTATGGAAACTGAATCAAATCTGAGCATGGGTGACTAGTTCGCTTCGGTAATCATAACTAACTGTTGCTTCGAGTTTCCTGTTCAATCAACTAGTCGTTACCCTAGTAGGATCTCTCGATCTTCCACTAGAATAATGAGTCGGCAAGAACTACTTATCTTTCGACCTCACAGTCCAGACCGGTTCGGGGTTAAGGTGTTCACGGATAGACCATACCAAGTTTGGGTTAATTCCCACCTAGATGACTTCCTAGGGTCGTCAAGCCTAGGTTTTAAGTTCTTCCTCTCCTAAACATCTGATTCGCAAAGAAAACCTTGCACAACAATCAATTAATCGTACCTTCACTCGTTAATCCCCCATAAGAGGATTAGTTTCTCATGGATCTAAAAAACATAATAAACTTAATGTAAAAGATGAAAATTAATAACAAATAAAGAGACAAAGATTTAAGAGAATCCTGAATTGTATTTAATTGAAGAACGAAATCCACAAAGAGTTGATCGAGTTCCAAAAATCAGATCGCCCGACAAATGCAAAACTGAAAACAACCTAAAGCCTAAAAAAATGGAAAAACTAAAAACTAAAACTATAAAGAAAATTATATAGTATGAAATGCTTTCCATAACAAGTATTAAATGAGCCTATTTATAGAGTTAGGGTCACTGTCATCCTCAACCCTAGGTCTGTTGATGCTCTCGTGTTTAATATTTGATTGTACAAACCAAAATGCCCTTGACTTATAAGTATTTCTCGTACAAGATCAGTCTCGCGACACCCTAGTGCCAGTATACTTGTACTCAGGGTTAGGGGTGAGCATTCAATCGAATCGAATCGAAAATTTTTGAGTTAATCGAATTTTCGAATCTCATTTATCATCCTAACTTTATTTGAAGTTTTCTTGAATCGAGTCGAGTGAGATGGAATTCGAATCGAATCGAATCTAATATATTTGTTCGAGTTAAATTTTAAAAAATAATTTTGGGTCCTTGTAACCATTGCCACCCATCTTAACAAAATTTGTCCACATTAATCAAATTTTTTATTAACTTTCATCACTTCATAATTTATTTATTAATTTTTATATATTGGTTAGCTTCTTTGCTTGCTTAGTTGGTTCAATTATCTTGATTCTTGTCACTATGTATTTTAGAATTAAAAATATATTAAATGTAAAAATATGATTTTTAATAAAAGTTATTTTAAAAATAAAATGTGAAATTGATACCAATATAAAATTTTAACACGAATATTTTATGGCATAATTAATAATTCAATTTTAATATAAATATTCAATATGACTAAACAATTCAATAATATAAATAATATAAAATGTGAAATTTAATTTAATAATATAAATAGTAGATATAAATAAAATTATTACTATTTATGTTTAGTAATTTTTTTTGGATAATTTTGATTTTTTATTTGAGAGTAAAGGGTGAGAAGTAAAAGTTTAGGGGAAAAATAAAAAGTTTTTGGGAATAAAAGTTTGAGGGAAAGTAAATAGGGGGAGTAAAATTTTGGAGGGAAAATATTAAAAAAAAATTGGAGGGGGGAGGGTTTGGGATATATGTGAGGTGGGATGGGAAGGGAATAAAAGTTTTAGGGGAAAAGTGGGAGGGAGTAAAAATTTTGGGGGTAAATAAAAGGTTTTGAGGGTTTTTGGGAGTAAAATTTTGAGAAAAAATAAATGGGAGAGTAAAATTTTGGTGGGAAATGGATTTTGGGTAGATTGGTGGGTTGGGAGGGGAGGGGAGTAAAAGTTTTGGGGGGAAAGTGGGAAGGAGTAAAAGTTTTGAGGGAAAAGTAAAAAGGTTTCGGAGTTTGGGGTAAAAATGCAAAATATTATAGTTTGATATTCGAATTATTCGAATTATTCGAGTTATTCGAATTCGAAAACTCAACTCGATTCGAACTCAAAATTCGAAAAAAAAATTGAGTTGATTCGAATAACTCGATTAACTCGAATAACTCGATTTCCTTAACTCAAAATTTGAATTTTTTTCAATTATTTCGAGTCGAATCAAGTTTTTCTCACCCCTACTCAGGGTAGCTTTAGAGGTGTGTAGCGACATCCCTTCGTTGTGTCGCGACATTGTAGGAAGTCTTAAAATTCTTGCTCTTTGCTCCCTATGTTGCGACATAACACTCCCCGTGTTGCAACACAAGGAACAGTGTTAAATTGGTACACCCTCTAATGGTCTTCTATACACTCACAAAGTATATTAGCTCACCCTTAGGCCCTATTCGACCTCTAATGTAACAACCTGATTTTAGTTAAATCAGAACAGTGGTTTTGGAACCACAAATCTGAGGTCAAAAAATTATTTTAATATTATTTTTGGTATATATAACATGTGAATATATATGTGTGAAAGTTTCGTAAAGAAATTTTACTGTTTGAATGCTTAATTCAGTAAAAAGGACTAAATCGCATAAAGTGTAAAAGTTGTGTTCTATAAGCTAAAGGTGTCTAATAGCTATAGAACATTAAAATACAGTCCCTTAAGTAGGAAATAGGCCATTTTTAAGTTAGGGGATGATAGTGGAGTGGCATTTGGTGTAATTACTAATGTTTTTAATGGTTAAATAAGTAAATTAGTAAATAAATGATAAATTAAGTAAAATTAACTAAATGTATCATCTCTTTCCATCTTCTTCAACCGAATAGCCAAGAAAAAGAAACCATTTTTTCTCTTTAAGGTTTGGCACTCACATAGTTTGATTAAGGTGTGGTTTGAACTCGATTTTTGATAATTTTTACGTTTTTGAGATCGTTGCTTCGTATTCTAGCTAGCCCATGCCTTAATTTTTGGATTGGTTGATTAATTTGTGAGTTGCCATTGATGATATCTTGATGTTTTTGGTTTTTGATGAAGAAAAATAAATATTTGATGTTATATTATCATGTTTTACTAAGTAATTTTTAACAAAAATATCAAATAGGGATTAAATTGAGAAATGTGTAAATTGAGTGGTTGAAATGTGAAATAAATGCAAATTTTGGGATGGTAGGGACCTCTAATAAATTTGTCTAAGAATGGGTGTATTGGAATTTTGTGTAATTTGTGATTTTGTGAAATAGGGACTAAATTGAATAAATGTGAAACTTTAGGGGCTAAAGTGAAAAAATGTCCAAATAGATATTTTTGAATGAAATTGAATGAATAGGTGATTAAATGAGCTAAATTTGAATTCATATAGATCAAGAAAGAAAGAAATCAGATTTAGATCGGGGGAATTGAAAGTTGACGAGTAGTCGATCCGATCTGTTCATCGTATATGCGAGGTAAGTTCATATGAAATTAAATACCTTTAAATTGATTATATATGTTTATTTGTTATTGGATTGCTTTGGATGCTGAATATTTGAATAGGAGAAAGTGTCAACAAAATTACGACGTCCGAAAGCCCCGTACGAACCATAGGAATAGTATAGGATATGTATGTCGTGACATTCAGATTCTGAGGTGTGATTTCATGTAAGACCATGTCTGGGACATTGGCATCGCATATGATTTTGTGTAAAACCCTGTCTGGGATAATGGCATCAATGTATTATAATATGTAAGACCATATCTGGGATATGACATTGTACGAGCTTTATGTACTATCCATGTATGCTTATCAATTCTGAACAGTTCAACGAGAAATGTTGAGAAGTGGATGAATATGAGAATGAGTAATCAATTCAGGTATGTATGATGTTATATGAAAATTAAAAGGTTAAGGTAAGTGATGCTTATGAATCATTAACGAGTGAATTAGATGAGGAATGTGATATTTGTACATGTGATTAGCCATGATTTTTCATTGATGATTTGGTTATATTTACTTCATGTATTATAAGTTTATTTGTATATGGCTTACTAAGCTTTTAAAGCTTATTGTGTTTATTTTTCACTATTTTATAGATTATCGAAGCTAATTCGGACTCGGGGTTCGTCGGGAAATGTCATCATACTATTGATCATCTTGTTGGTACTTTTGAAACTTTGTATATATGGTATATGGCATGTATAGGCTAATGAACTTTTGGTATGTTTTGAATTGTAATTCTAGCCATGTGAGGTGGCTTGGAAATGGTATATCTTGTGTGATGGGTGGTGGCAATTCGATTTGTGTGATGATAAGATGTTGTCCAAATTAGTACTTAAATGCTGTCCAAATTGATGCTTAATTGCTGTCCATTGTTGAGTATATTAATGCTGTCCAAATTGGTGCTTAAATGTTGTCCATTTTTGTACAAATCAATGCTATCCGAATGTTGTTATTGTTGTCCAAATATTTGTGAATTAATGATGTATGAATGTTGCAAATCAAAGCTGTCCAAAGCAGGACATGTTTCCTATGATTACCTAGTGTAAATGCTTGTTTAATTGGAGTATAAATGCTGCCCAAAACAGGGTAGGTTACCTATGTTTTGTCTTATTTTACATGCTTATTGTCCAAATGTGTTGTCATTTATGTGGTTTTATTTAACTAACAAAGCTGTTAAAATGTGTTGATTTTCATTGACCAGTTGTGATGCTTTTATGCTGCTATATTGTGTAATTTATTTGCTATCCAAATGGAGGAAAACTTATTGACTTAAATGCTATATGTTGCTGTTGTTTATTGAATTAACTACGAAATGTTAAGTGCTGCTCGAAATAAAAATAGGGATTGTTCGAATGCTAAAATTTCGACATTTATCTTTTGGTTATAATGTGTCCTTGGGTTAGTATGGTTTGGTATGCGAATGTGCATAGGTTTATAAAATAGAATGATTAGTAATTTGTTAATGAAATAAATGTATGCAAATGGATGTTTTGGCATATGCTCAGTATATGAAATGTAATGATATATGCTTGAATATATTTTAAGTATTCGAATGACATGAATTTGATGGTAATGAAATGGTTGAATTTCGAAGCATGATTTGAAAATGTGATTTAATTAGTAAAGCATGTTTTTTTAAATTAGCTATGTGTTTTAATTATGTGTTTTATTGATATGGTTAAATATTGAAATAAAGTTCGATTATTTGAAACGATTAGTAAGGCATGATTGATTTTTGGTTGGCTATGAGAATCTAATATGCGAATTTGGTTTATGTGAATAGGAGAATCTAATATGCGAGTTTGTGGTACTCGTCGAGCGAGCATGCAAAGCTGAAGAACTTGGGAAAGAGAAAAGAAAAGCTGACTTTGAAGCTAGAGATTCTCAAAAAGATCATCGAGTAAGTCATTTCAGTCAGCATCAAAGAAGTTCCGAGATAATTTTAGCAATTTAAAGGCTACTGTGGGTTATTCTAGAAGAGACCGAGACAGACCACCTGTGAGTTCGAAAGTTACTTCAATAGCTAGCGTTGGAAATGTTAGACCAAATTAACTTGAGTGTAAACATTGCGGTAAACGACATCCCGACAATTGTAGATTGAATGATTGAGCTTGTTTCGAATGTGGATCATTAGATCATTTGTGAATGTCCTGAGTTGGCCAAGCAAGATACAGTGCAAAATACAAGGCCGAGTAACACTGCAATTAGAGGTAGACCACTGCAGTTAGAGGTAGAACACCTAGAAACATAGGTAATGTGATGGTAGCCAGAGGGCAACTAAAGACACTACTATTAGATCTGAATCCCGCGTACCTGCTAGAGCTTATGCTATTGGTGGTCGCGAAGAAGCTTCGTCTCCAGATGTTATTACCGGTACTTTTACTCTCTATGATATTAGTGTTGTTGCATTGATTGATCCAGGGTCAACTCATTCTTATGTATGTTAGACTTTAGTATCCAGTAAGACTTTGCTTGTAGAGTCTACTAAATTTGTAATTAGAGTATCGAACCCCTTAGGCAGGTGTGTTTTGGTTGATAAAGTATGCAAGAACTGTTTGTTGATGACTCGAGATTTCTATTTTTCGGCCGATTTGATGTTGTTGCCATTCAACAAATTTGATATAATTTTGGGTATGGATTGGTTAACGTTGCATGATGCAATTGTGAACTGCAAACGAAAGTCGATCGATTTGAGATGTCAGTATAATGAGATTATCCGGATTGAGTCAGATGATTTGAATGGTTTACCGACAGTGATTTCTTCAATGTTAGCTCGAAAATATGTGAGAAAGGGTTGTGAAGCTTACTTTGCCTATGTACTCGACTCTAAAGTGACTGAAAAGAAGATTGAATCAGTACCAGTTGTGTGTGAATACCCGAATGTGTTTCCTGAAGAGTTACTAGGTTTGCCACCGATCATAGAAGTTGAATTTGGTATTGAGTTAGTGTTGGGAACGACTTCGATATCAATAGCTCCGTACAGAATGGCACCGACTAAATTAAAAGAGTTGAAAGCTCAGTTGCAAGAGTTGACAGATAGAGGTTTCGCATAATTGAGTTTTTCTCCCTAGGGTGCACCGGTTTTGTTTGTGAAAAAGAAAGACAAAACTATGAGAATGTGCATCGATTATCGAGAGTTCAATAAAGTGACCATCAAGAATAAATATCCTCTGCCATGAATAGATGATTTGTTTGATCAGCTGAAAGGGGCTATGGTGTTTTCTAAGATAGATTTGAGATTGGGTTATTATCAGCTACGAGTTAAAGACTCAGATGTGCCAAAAATTACTTTCCGAATGAGGTACGGGCATTATGAATTTCTAGTTATTCCATTCGAACTAACGAATACACCTGTTATTTTTATGGACCTAATGAATCAGATCTTCAAACCGTTTTTGGATAGATTTTTTGTTGTGTTTATAGATGACATATTGATTTATTCCCGTGATGAATCTGAGCATGCTGAACATTTGAGAATAGTGCTACAGACTTTGTGAGATAAACAACTATTTGCAAAGTTCAGTAAATGTGAGTTCTAGTTGTAATAAGTTGGTTTTTAGGGCATATTGTGTCAGCATCGAGTATTCGAGTCGATTCGAGTAAGATTTCGGCAATATTGGATTAGAAGCCTTCGAAAAATGTATCCAAAGTTCAAAGCTTTCTGAGACTCGCTGATTATTATAGACAATTCGTAAAAGGTTTCTCAATGATTGCAACCCTGATGACGAGACTGCTACAGAAAGATGTTAAGTTCGAGTGGTCAAACAAGTGCCAGAGAAGTTTTGATCAGTTGAAAGCCTTATTGACTAAAGCTCCAGTGTTAGTTCAGCTAGAGTCGGGTAAAGAATTCGTAATCTATAGTGATGCATCATTGAATAGACTAGGTTGTGTATTGATGCAGGAAGGCAAAGTCATAGGTTATGCCTCGGGACAATTAAAGCCGCATGAAAAGAATTACCCGACTCACGATTTGGAATTAGCAGCTATCGTGTTATCATTGAAGATTTGGAGTCACTATCTATTCGGTGAGAAATGTCAGGTTTATTCTGATCACAAGAGCTTAAAATATTTGATGACTCAGAAAGATCTAAATCTACTACAGCGAAGATGGTTGGAATTGTTAAAAGATTACGAGCTAGTGATTGACTACCATCCGGGAAAGGCTAATGTTGTTGCTGATGCTTTAAGTAAAAAATCTTTATTTGCTCTGCGTGCAATGAATACTTAGTTAGATCTATCTGATGATGGCTCAATTATAGCTGAGTTGCAAGCAAGACCGTTATTTATGCAGCAGATTTGCGAAGCTTAGAAAGTTGATAATGAATTGTTAGCGAAACGGGCTCAATGTGATTTGAATTCTAATTCAGAGTTTCGAGTTGATACTAATGATTGTTTAAGATTCAGAGGCCGAATATGTGTACCGAAAGATTCAGAGTTGATTCGGATGATTTTAAATGAAGCTCAAAGCAGTTGGTTATCTGTTCATTCGTGAAGCACGAAAATGTATAACGATCTAAAACAGCTTTACTGGTGGTCTGGTATGAAACGTGACATCATAGAGTTCATTTCTAAATGTTTGACCTGTCAGCAATTTAAAGCTTTCATTTCTAAATGTTTGATCTGTCAGCAATTTAAAGCTGAGCATCAGGTACCGTCTGGTTTATTGCAACCGATTATGATTCCTGAGTGGAATGAGATAGAGTGACTATGGATTTTGTGTCGGGATTGCCCCTATCTCTAAAAAAGAAAGATGAGATTAGGTTATAGTTGACAGAAGTATGAACGGACTATTTGCTTGATAAGTTAGTTGAGTTGTATATTTCTGAGGTTGTGAGATTGCACGGAGTACCTATTTCTATTTTTTCGGATAGTGATACGAGGTTCACATCACGGTTTTGGAAAAAAAACTACAAGATGCACTAGGTACAAAGCTACACTTCAATACAACTTGTCATCCACAGACGGATGGACAATCTGAACGAGTTATTCAGATACTTGAGGATATGTTACGATGCTGTGTTCTTGAGTTTGAAGGTACGTGGGAAAAGTATTTTCCGTTGATTGAATTTGCGTATAATAACAATTATCAATCAAGTATTAAAATAGCACCTTACAAAGCCTTATACGATCGCAAATACCGAACACCTCTATATTGGACTTAACTTAGTGAGAGTAAGATTCACGGGGTCGATTTGATTAAAGAGACTGAACAGAAAGTGAAAGTGATTCGTGATAGTGTGAAAGCAGCGTCAGATCGTCAAAAATCGTACGCAGACTTGAAACGAAAAGATATTGAGTTTTAGATTAGGGATCGAGTGTTTTTTAAAGTATCTCTATGAAAAAAAATACTTAGATTTGGCAGAAAAGGCAAGTTAAGTCCGAGATTCATCGGGCCACATGACATTATCGAGCGAATCAAGCCGATTGCTTATAGATAGTTGTTGCCACCTGAATTAGAAAAGATTCATAATGTATTTCATGTATTGATGCTTCGACGATATTGATCTAATCCCTCACATGTGATTTCCCCATCTAAGATTGAGATTCAGTCTGATATGACATACGAAAAAGAACCGATCCGACTTTTAGATCGCGAAATCAAAGAACTGAGGAATAAGAAAATTTCTTTCGTGAAAGTATTATGGCATCGACACGGGGTCAAAAAAGCTACTTGGGAAACCGAGGATGCTATGAGAGAGTAATACCCAAACCTATTCACTAGTAAGATTTTCGGGGACGAAAATCCCTAAGGGGGAGAATTGTAACAACCCGATTTTAGTTAAATCAGAACAGTGGTTTTAGAACCAAAAATTCAAGGTCAAAAATTATTTTAATATTATTTTTGGTATTTGTAACATGTGAATATATATGTGTGAAGGTTTTGTAAAGAATTTTTACTGTTTGAATGCTTAATTCGATAAAAAGGACTAAATCACATAAAGTGTAAAAGTTGTGTTCTATAAGCTAAATGTTTCTAATAGCTATAGAACGTTAAAGTAAAGGCCCTTAAGTAGTAAATAGGCCATTTTTAAGTTAGTGGATGATAGTGGAGTGGCATTTGGTGTAATTACTAATTTTTTAATGGTTAAATAAGTAAATTAGTAAATAAATGATAAATTAAGTAAAATTAAGTAAATGTATCATCTTTTTCCATCTTCTTCAACTGAATAGCCAAGAAAAAGAAGCCATTTTTTCTTTTTAGGGTTCGACACTCACATAGTTTGATTAAGGTATGGTTTGAGCTCGGTTTTTGATAATTTTTACGTTTTTGAGATCGTTGCTTCGTATTCTACCTAGCCCATGCCTTAATTTTTGGATTGGTTGATGAATTTGTGAGTTACCATTAATGATAGCTTGATGTTTTTGTTGTTTGATGATGAAAATAAATATTTGATGTTAGATTATCATATTTTACTAAGTAATTTTTGACAAAAATGTGAAATAGGGATTAAATTGAGAAATGTGTAAATTGAGTGGTTGAAATGTGAAATAAATGCAAAGGGCTGCTAAGGACCTCTAATAAATTCGGCTAAGCATGGGTGTATTGAAATTTTGTGTAATTTGTGATTTTGTGAAATAGGGACTAAATTAAATAAATGTGAAACTTTAGGGGCTAAGGTGCAAAAATGTCCAAATAGATATTTTTGAATAAAATTGAATGAATAGGTGATTAAATGAGCTAAATTTGAATTCATATAGCTTAAGAAAGAAAGGAATCGAATTTAGATCGGGGGAAATTAAAAGTTGACGAGTAGTCGATCCGATCTGTTCATCGTATATACGAGGTAAGTTCATATGCAAATAAATACCTTTTAATTGATTTATATATGTTTATTTGTTATTGAATTGCTTTGAATGCTGAATATTTGAATATGAGAAAGTATCAGCCGAATTACGACGTCCGAAAGCCCCGACGAACCATAGGAATAGTATAGGATACGTATGTCATGACATTAGGATTTCGAGGTGTGATTTCGTGTAAGACCATGTCTAGGACGTTGGCATCGTATATGATTTCCTGTAAGATCCTGTCTGGGATAGTGGCACTGATATATTATAACATGTAAGACCATATTTGGGATATGGCATTGTACGAGCTTTATGTACTATCCGTGTATCCTTATCAATTCCGAATGGTTCAATGGGCAGTGTTGAGAAGTGGATGAATATGAGAATGAGTAATCAATTCAGGTATGTATGATGTTATATGAAAATTAAAAGGTTAAAAGGTTAAGGTAAGTGATGCTTATGAATCATTAATGAGTGAATTAGATGAGGAATGTGATATTTGTACATGTGATTAGCCATGATTTTTCATTGATGAGTTGGTTATATTTACTTCATGTATTATAAGTTTTTTTGTATATGGCTTACTAAGCTTTTAAAGCTTACTGTGTTTATTTTTCACTATTTTATAGATTATCGAAGCTAGTTCGAACTCGGGGATCGTCGAGAAACGTCATCACACTATTGATCATCTTGTTGGTACTTTTGAAGTTTTGTATATATGGTATATGGCATGTATAGGCTAATGAACTTTTGGTATGTTTTGAATTGTAATTTTAGCCATGTGAGTTGGCTTGGAAATGGAATATCTTGTGTGATGGGTGGTGGCAATTCGGTTTGTGTGATGATAAGATGTTGTCCAAATTAGTGCTTAAATGCTGTCCATTTTTTGGCATATTAATGCTGTCAAATTGATGCTTAATTGCTGTCCATTGTTGAGTATATTAATGCTGTCCAAATTGGTGCTTAAATGCTGTCCATTTTTGTACAAATCAATGGTATCTGAATGTTGTTATTGCTGTCCAAATATTTGTGAATTAATGATGTATGAATGTTGCAAATCAAAGCTGTCCAAAATAGGACATGTTTCCTATGATTACCTAATGTAAATGCTTCTTTAATTGGAGTATAAATTTTGTCCAAAACAGGGTAGGTTACCTATGTTTTGTCTTATTTTACATGCTTATTGTCCAAATGTGTCGTCATTTATGTTGTTTTATTTAACTAAGTTGTTAAAATGTGTTGATTTTCATTGACCAGTTGTGATGCTGTTATGCTGCTATATTGTGTAATTTAGTTGCTATCCAAATGGAGGAAAACTTGTTGACTTAAATGTTATATGTTGCTGTTGTTTATTGAATTAACTGCGAAATGTGAAGTGCTGCTAAAAAAAATAGGGATTGTCCGAATGCTGAAATTTCGACATTTATCTTTTAATTATAATGTGTCGCTGAGTTAGTATGGTTTGGTATGTGAATGTGCATAGGTTTATAAAATAGAATGATTAGTAATTTGTTAATGAAATAAATGTATGCAAATGGATGTTTTGGCATATGCTCAGTTTATGAAATGTAATGATATATGCTTGAATATATTTTAAGTATTCGAATGACATGAATTTGATGGTAATGAAATGGTTGAATTTTGAAGCATGACTTGAAAATGTGATTTAATTAGTAAAGCATGTTTGTTTAAATTATCTATGTGTTTTAATTATGTGTTTTATTAATATGTTTAAATATTGAAATAAAGTTCGATTATGTGAAATGATTAGTAAGGCATGATTGATTTTTGGTTGGCTATGAGAATCTAATAAGCGAATTTGGTTTATGTTAATAGGAGAATTGAGGCTATTTGAGTTTAGAAAATTTTGTAAAGAAGTGGATAAAACTTTGTGCATGAAATGTAATAAATAATTGTGCTTAACTATGTTTTGTTCGATAATGCCTCGTAACCCTAATTCGACGAATGACACAGGTTAGGGGTGTTACACCTAAGTTCAATAAAAGACTCAGATTACACTTTTTATTGAACGTAATCAAAACTAGGAAAACTTAATTAAAATATAGTAAAATTTTTTATATTCAAGCTCTTCAAGACACGGGCTGGGACATGGCCATGTGTCTCAAGTCAGTGAGTTACACGAGCAAGGACAAGGGCTGGGAGACGGCCGTGTGTCCCAATTTCAAAAGTCACACGGTCATGTGTCTCCTGTTTTTAGGTTTTTTTTAGATTTCACCCCAAACTTCTAAAATTATTTTAAATTAGCCCCTGTTAGTTCTTAAATCATTTTTAGGGACCTGTAAACTCATATTTAGGACTGTATCGATAATTTTTACTGTGATCTGAATGAAATTTCCTACATTTTAATCATGATTGATTAATTGATTGAATTGATAGTAATTCCTGTGACCCTAATCCATCGATGGGGAGGGGTTAGGGGTGTTACAAATTTCGGTGTTAATGGTTGCATTCAGGTCTTTTTACATTTCGAACACTACTACACTGGCTATTGAAGTCATCGGTGGTCTCACATTATTCTATTTCATTTTATCTTTTTCATAAAACCTTAGTGGCCCTGGAAATAACTAATTACTTCTTTCATTTATCATTGGCGGAAAAGTAGAATATGTTTTGGATACACTCCATTTATTGAAGTCTCAAACTCATGTCTCACTATGTTTCTTGTGCTAACAGATTTCTTCCTTTTTCTGAGCTCGGTCTAAAAAAATTTACAAACTCACAAAATTTTATTGCATTGACAAGTATTTTAATCTCATCATTTAATTAATCTCTGAAATAAGTACATAATTTCTCTTCAATCGATACCATCTTATTAACATACATACAAAGTTGAACTACTCTCACCCGAAATCCGCAACTGATCTGTTTCCCAGCTTCAACTCAAGAAATTCATTTTTCTTCTTGTCTAAATATTTTTTGCTGACATAATTCTTTCAAAAATCAATTCAGAAGAAATCCTAGTTAATCCGTTCTTTTGATATCAAAGTAATTAAAGTTGATTACCAGTGCATAACCTCTTCTTTTAACAATGACACCGCACATCTCAGATAATCTTCGAGAAGATATAATATTTCATCTAGAACTCTCTGTGAGTTTTTAACCAATACGTGGCTCTGGCCAAATTATTACTCATTCTACCGCTAAATTCTTCGACTCCACACTTTCAGAGTTAATCAACAGAAATCCTGTGAATATTTCGTCGTATAGGACTTTGAGGATGAGGGGGTGGAGTTCGTAAAGCCACAAAAATTGATTTTCATATACACAATAAACATATTATTCATTATTAATAAAAGTACTGTGAACATTTTCTTTAGACTTCTTAATTTCAGCACATTATGAGTAGCTGCTTGATTGGAGGCTTGAGCACTACACTCTACTCTATTGGAATTAGCTCGGTTGGAAGACATCTTTTTTCTATGTGAAAAACAAAATCCACTAGAGTCAGGTTACATCACAGTATCACATGTTATGAAATGGCATGTATTTCTAGACTCCATACATGCTACGCTCAGCTCGAAACTGTTTAAACCGTAGCTTTGATACTACTAAATGTAACACCCCTAACCCGTCTTCGTCGCCAGATTAGGGTTATGGAGCATTACTGCACTAAACAAAACATTCAGCATCAAAACAAAAATAAATATGCAATTCAAGAATTATCATTGAATAACTCAATTTAATTTAAGATAATACACTTACAGGCCTTAAATCGGGCTTTTGGGGCCTTAAAAAACAATTTGAGAACATTCATTGGTCATTTTTAAATAAAATACAAAATTTTAGGAAAACATGAAAAGTTGGGAAAATATGAGTCACACGACTGTGTTTCCAGGCTGTGTAACTCACTGAACCACGCGTACAAACTTGCACTTTAAAAATCAACAAACACACGGCTGTGTGAGTAGACCGTGTGCAACACACGGCCATGTTACAACCTATGTCCCAAGTTGTGTGTCCCAAAATGTACCTTAAAAATCAAGTTTACTAAATATGCTTACTTGAGACACAAACATACCATTCACCAAACTTTAAACCTATTTAAAACACACCTAGACAAGACCTAGACATGCCAAAATCACACATAAAACATACAATTTTAAAATAAAAAAATAATGTGTTTTGTTTATTTTATTTACCTTAAGATTCTTTTTTTAATTATTATAATAAAATTATAACATATAAATTAATTAAACAAAGCACTAACCGTGCATGCCACTAAGATTTGGCACAATTTTCATAAAAACCCTAGCAACCATACTATTTTAACCTTTTAATACCTCTAACTTATAGGAACAAACTTTTTCAACCTTTTCAAATTAGCCATTTTTGATTAATTAACTAGCTAAACATTAAAATTTCTTAACCAAAATTTAATATGACCCTAATAACACTCCGTAAGTATTTCATAAAATATTTACGGGCTTGGTTTATAGAAACAAAGTCCTGAGACCTTCATTTTTGAAGCCACTTGACTTTAGGGATATACCACTTGAACCTAATTATTTATTCAAATAACTTAAATTATCACATAAAAATTTATTATATTAATATATTTGACTCGTAAATAATAAATAATAATATTTACGGACTCGCTCGTCAGATTTGTGGTCCTGAAACCATTGTTTTTGATACCACTAAAATACGAGTTATTACATGCCCTCATATGATATCCTTGATTCCTTTGAGTTAAATTCGCTTACTCAATACAATCCTATTTTATCTCATTGTCACCATTGTGTTTTATTAATAATTAATATGATCACTGTCATCAAATAAATGTGGTAAATTGTTTGTTCGAGAACAAGCAACCTGTGACCATGTTTCATATTTATCAATCCACACAATGCTAATGAGAGGATATCGTTAACTCTTTAATCGAGTTATGAATTCCATTATTTCTAGTAAATTCATGCCATACACAAGTCATTTACCCAACTTACCGGATATGAGTTCGATCATCTTTAAAGCATAAGCCTTTATTGAGAAATGTGTCCATATTGTAGTAAACATGCGATTATTTTCTATGTATTTTAATGATGAATAAATAAATTTCACATTTCATTGTTATGTCTTTTGCATTTTTGTCTTTCATATTTTGCATGCATAGCGAAATTGTGACAAGCAAATATTAGCTCATTGACCGTCTAAGTTCAAACTAATGATAAGTGGTATTATAAGAACATTTATATTGCAAGAAAGAGAACTTACTTCAATAGATAATCTAAACGAGTCCCTAATCCCGTAAAATAATCAAAGTGAGCATTTGATTCAAATACTAGGAAGGATTATTATGTCGTCTACAATTCCAATTGAGGAGATGGCTAGTATTGGCTATCAAAGTAGTTGACTCCACGGGTAGAGACATAGATGTATTCATTGGTAGAATGATACATTGGACTGGACCCAAGATGAATTAATTCTAAATCCGTTTATGAATTAATTCACTTGTGACATTTGTGGTGTGATTTACCTAAATCATGAGTTAGTTACTGACCATGCGTATGTAACTCATATGCTTTGATATAAGTAGAAGCTTATACTTTAAAGATGATCTAGTCGATAGCCAGTATGTTGGGTATATGACTTGTGTATGGCATGACTTTACTAGCAACGGTGGAATTCATAGCTCAATTAAATAGTTAACGATATCCTCTCATTGCCATTGTGTGGATTGATAAATATGGAACGTGGTCACGGGTTGCTTGTTCTCGAAAGAGCAATTTAATCATAGTCATTTGTTGACAGTGACCACATTTATCATTAAGAAGACACAACAGTGACAATGAGATAAAATATGATTGTACTGAGTGAACGGATTTAACTCAAAGAATCAAGGATATCATATGAGGGTAACACACACATGACAAGACCACTAGATAAAGCAATTGGATGAATTGCTTTCACAAAGAATATATGTAACACCCTAAAATAGGGCCTAAGAGTTTTAAGGGTATTTTAGGGATTTTAGCCTTAGAGTGTTTGGAATTTTGTGACATGAGTTATCGGTAACGTTTTTTACTATGGTTTTTAGAAAATTAAATCAATTTTTGAAAAAAAAAGAGTTTTAAATACCTTCAATTTTGAAAATTGGACTGATTTGTAAAAGAGTCAAAATTGTGAGTTTTTAAGAGGTAATTAAACATAATTTTAAAAATCACCCTAATATCATCCCTCGCCTTGAGAACATATCTTAGACTTATGTTTTTGATTGCTTGTGGTGAGTTCTTAGTTGATTTTTGAATGTATTGTTGTGTGAGTTATTGTGTTGAAGCTTCATATTCATTAGAACCTTCTACGAGTAGAGATAAAGGTAAGGAAAAACTAGTTTGAATTTTTGGCTTTTCGGCAAAAGCGTATTGATGAGTGTTTGGAATAATTGCTTGTGAACATGATTCAATACGTTATTTGGGAATTTAGTAATAGCCTAAACCCGTACTCTAAATTCTGAGTGTAAGCTTTCTCATACCTATGTTATCTTGTGAGCAATGTGCTTATGTGTTTATGAATATGTGAATTGAGATGAGATGCTATAACATGTAATATGTGGTTATGATAACCATTGTGAAAGTGAAAATGTGTACATGTTATGTATATGTTAAATGTTAGTGAAAGTGTTTTGCTAAAGATGCAAATATGCAGTGGTAGTGCATGGATAATCAGTAAGTGATATGTGTTTGATTTCAGATATTTTGGCCATGTGATCTTAAAACCGTTGGATATAGTTGGCATGCCATAAGATTTTGAGTATTCACCTATATGTACAGTGATTGAGGCCCTGGGACACGTTGAAGGGATAAGGGAATGTGAGCTAAGCTCTATTCAATGGGACATGCGGGGGGAAATAAGGAGAGTGTTAGGTTTATACTTCACTTTTGGGACATGTTTGACTGTATGAGTATATGTGGTGTGTTGGAGAGCCATGTATCCAATGAGTGATGATAGAGCTTATTTTTATGTTTCATAGCTCAAGTGTCAAATTATATTAAATTATGAATATGTGTGTATTGTGATATGTGTTTATATGACATGCAACCATTATGCAACTGATCTATAAAGATGTTTTTGAGTATTGGATATATGCTTAAATGTTATGTGATTATTTGAGCATTGTGATATCTACTTGTATGTTAGGTGATTATATGTGTAAATTGATATATGCTTTAAAGTGAACCTGTTTACCATGTAAAAGAACTAGAAAATAATGCACAAGTAAGTATAATATAACAATAGAGTTAGAACTGTTGAGGTTGTGCTATACAGTTGTTTCGTTAATGCTTGATGAATTGTTTGCATGGTAGTTGTTCTAGGCATTCACTGAGCTTGTTAACTTTACCCACTCTTTTCTTAAAACCCTTGCAGAGTAGTGAAGTGTCGGTGTGAGCGATGTGGTTTTTGAAAGGTGATCCAAGAAACTCTCTTTGTTATTTCATAGGTGTTCTATATTTATTTACATTTTGGGGAATGATGCAATGTGGTAAACTTGTTTATAGCCATGTTAACTTCTATACTCTTTGCTGGTTTTTGGATTTGGTTTATAAGGATTACATGTTATTGTCATGCTTGGTTTCATGAACATGAGGATGGATTGATGTTACTTGCTTGAACACGATTTTGTGATATTGAACTATTAATTAGGCCATTGAATGATTATTGGTTGAAGTAATTGATGTATGATGTTTAGGAACTAAATAGGAATAGATTAATTGCATATGTATGTTGCATTTTTTAGGTCTGGAGTAGAGGAAGTCAGAATACAGATTTGGTATTGATAACTTTGCTCAAGTATCAATAATCGGGGTAAATTTATCAGTACTTCATGATAGGTATCGATAATTTTTGAGACTTTGGTTTTTTAACAAAAAATAGAATGCAAATTTGGTATCGTTTTTCCTGGTGGGATCGATACCACTTAAAGAAAATATCGATACCTTAGTGTCATTACCGATACCTACGAACTTGGTTTGAGAATTTTGCTGAACGGACCTTATGCATATTTTGATATGTTTATAAGACTAATCAATGTAAGTTTAGCATGTGATAATGATAACTAACTAGTATGATTGACTTAAGACCTATGCGAATAATAAACTGATGGATGTTTTGTTAGACTAAGCTTTTACTTGTTGGTTATGACATGAGACGATCGTGTGGCATCCTGATATTCGGGCTTGGCGACCAAGCCGGGTATAGGATGTTACAATATATAGAATAAGAAGTCTTCAACCATGGTACTTCTTATGGGCTGACTCCATGATTAAGTAATTGTGAATTATCGAAATGATGCTTTTGGACAAAATTACAATTATAGAGCCTAATTGTATATGTTCGATTGGTTCCTCAGCTAGCTCAACAAAAGCTCAATCGAACTACATTTGAATCAGAAAGAAATTCTACGAATTTAGAAATAATTTAATTGAGTTGATTTATTCAATGTGGAATTAAATTGGGTGGACATAACAATTTTTCAACTAGAGAACTTGATTCAAGAATTTTCTTGAAAAATTAATTTGGAAAACCTAAGTGATTTTTGAGAAAATTAATTTTGATCAAGTAGGTTTTGATGGCTGCGACGACGGCATTCTGGTGGCCGAAAAATCGTCAGCGGTAGTGGGTCTTCAGTGGTTGAGTAGTGGAATTATACTCCTAGTGGAGCTTTACCAGAGAATATAATTCCAAACTAACTATTCCAAAAATAATATTATTTTAATAAATTTAATATTAAATTTAATTTAATACTTATCTTAATAGGATTTTATTAATTTAATACTTATCTTGCAGATAAATATTTTATTAATTTAGTGAATGTGATTAAGTTTAATCATATTTGAACTCTCTAAACTCTCCTTACATAAAGAGAGCCTTGGGTCATTATTTACAAACACTTGAATTCAAGAGAAAGTTGTAGAGAGCAAATTCTCCAAATAAATTATTTCAGAAAATTTCTAGGTATATTTTTCTTATTTACAACTTGGGAAAAAAGTTTAGAGAAATTGCAAAATTACTCCACTAGTATTTTGATAAAAATATTTCTAAATCGAAGCGAGCCCACACTCGATAGATGTGAGCTTGAAGATAGCAGAGAAGACTACTCGGTCGAAGCGTTCATCCTACACGGATCAAAAAGGTTTTTCCCTAAATTTATTTTCTACTGCGTTTTTCAAACTCGATTTCGAACAGTCTCCACTTATATCAAAGCACATGAGTTACATAAGCATGGTTAGGGACTAACTCAGGATATAGGTAAATCATACCATGAACGTCACAAGTGAATTAATTCACAAATGGATTCAAAATTATTTCATCTTGCATCCAATCCAATGTATCATTCTTCCAATGAATAAATCTATGTCTTTACCCGTGGAGTCAACTACTTCGATATCCAAGACTAGCCATCTCCCTAATTGAAATTGTAGATGATATAATAATCCTTCAAGGTATTTGAATCAAATGCTCACTTTGATTATTTTACGGGATTACGAACTCATTTAGATTATCTACTGAATTAAGTTGTCTTTCTCTCAATGTAAATGTTCTTACAGTGCCACTTATCATTAGTTTGAACTTAGAAAATCAATGAGCTAATGTCTGCTTGTCATAGTTTCGCTATGTATGCAAAACATGAAAGACAAAAACACAAAAGACATAATAGTGAAATTAACTTTAGTGGCCCTCCTCTTTTCCTCACCATTTTTCGATCTCTATCATTCTCTTTAGTAAATCTTATTTCTCTTCTTTTCAAGTAGTTCTTAAATTATTTTGATATCATACTTTTTTACTCTCCTTTCCAAATAACTATTTTCTCTAGACTCAATTTCCCTCCGATTCAAGATCTTGGTGATTCATCAATCCTCCTAATTCAATCAAGATAGAGTAAGTATAGTGTTAGAATGAAAACCACTATTTCTCTCTTCATTTCTTCCTTTAGGCCGCATGTATAAGAGATTATATTGTATTTTGCCTTCAAGTGTTAACATATTGTATTCCACTTTTGATGAAGGACTGATCGATACCATCCCGAAAAGCCCCTAACTTTGAAAATGAGAGTACCATTACGATCGATTATTTACAAGAATTGGTATTCCATTGGTTAAGATCCGAGTGGGGGCATTCTTTATAGTGGTGTTTCGCATTAGATCTACTATTAGGTGTCGGTCTAATCTAAATAAAAATTGATGGACATTAATTCTAATGTTTAAATAAATATTATAATTGGATTGTGCTTTATTTGAATACTTAAAGTATTAAAAAAAGGGAGATTAAACTTATCGATATGTATCATACCAAGTAAGAGACCTCAAACCAACTAGCTTGTGAAAAGTATGTTGTCTGGTTATGTTTATCGCTAATTTGAAAATTATTTTGTTATCATGTTATGTGATATTATGGCATAATTGATTTTTCATGACTGTTAAAAATGTGATGTTTTGATACATCGAGATTGTAATCCCCAAATTTTGCCCTGGGCCCGACGCATATATATATAAAAATTAATTATTAAAAGTCCAAAAGCCCAATAACACAGTCCAATCTTTTTTACACTAGAAGGCCTAAATCCAAGTAGGCCCAAATGCCTATAACCAGAATACTAAACCCGAATGGCCCAATTACAGCGGCCCGACACCTACCCAACAGTAAATAAAACCTAGCCCTAGCAGCATCCGACTCCCAGTGCAGCAGTAGCCAAATCCTCCTCCACGCATGCCGAGCCCCTGCCTCCACGTGCACCTCCGTACATGCCACGTCCACCACCTCCGTACGCCGTACCTGCAAATAGGATGAAAACAACGCAGGAGAGAAAGAGAAAAAACATTGTATTTTTTTATTTTATCTGCATTTTCGAATATTTGGCTATAAAAAACAAAGAAAAAGCCATTGTATTTTTTTTACGGAGACAGATGAAAAGCAACAGAGAAATAAAAAAAATTAAAAAAAAAGTAAAGAACAGATCATTTCAGGTGGTTTTCCGACTTCGTTTTATTATTATTATTATTATTTCTTTCGTTTTCTTTGATTTGTTTTCATTTTAGATACGGAAAATATAAAAGAAAAACGGTGAGATTACCTTTGTGTGCGCCATCTAAACCTCTGCTTGCTCCGTCCCAAATCGGAGCTGAAAGTGGAGGGTCTAAAGTCTGTGGCAGCGAGAAAAAAGACAGAAGTGGCTACTGGTTTTAGGGTTTAAAAGGGGCTATTTAAAGTAGGGAAAATGACACCGTTTAGGGCCTGTGTCAATGGCTCTAAAATGGTGCCGTATTGGGCCATACCCGATGACCCGACCCAAATGCGGCTAGATCCGCGTGTTTTGGCAGGGGGAGGGATATTTGCGCATCAAGTCCTTTTTCTTTTGTGCCGTGGTTCAATCAAGTCCTTTTGTTACTTTGATTTTCTCTATGTAATTTTCTACTGGTTTCATTTCGATCCACGATGGAACATAACGTTTTGGAGGGTAGGGATTAATTTCCCTTTTAGGCCCACCTTGTTATTCGCACGTTCAATGTGGTCCATATCCTTTTATTTATTTCAGATTTGCCCTTAAATTTTTTTTATTTACAAACTAGTTCAATGTTTTGTTATTGTTGTTATCAAATTAATTATTTTAATATTAATTTATTATTATAAGTATTATTATTGTACTAGTTTATATATTTATTTACCCTTTTATGTACATTATTTTATTTTACTATGTACTATTATTTTAATTCTTTTTATCACGTACTACTATCTTATTTCATAATGTATATTTTTTTATGATCAATTTGGACAAATTTTTATGATTTTATTTTATAATATATTCTTAAAACCCATTTTTCATATATTTCTAACTTTAAAGATTTATAGAATAATATTTTCATAAATCCACTTCACGTATATAATTTATTTTAAAACTTTGGTACATGTGATTTATAAATTAAAATTTCTCCTTTTGTTACTTTTAGTGTATCTTTAAAATTTTTATTAATAGTTCATTTGATGTTTGATCGTTGATATTGGTATTTACATAATATATGATTGAAATTATTGTTGTTATGTTTGTTCGTATTTGTTTGTTAATTGTTTGATATTCATTGGTGTACATTTTATTTTTGAATTATCCTTTTGCGTTGTACGTAAGCATTCAATCACATTACACTTGTTTTAAAGATTATGCTCCATTAAATCACTAAAGTCATCCCATTTCGTAAATTTTCAAAAAATGCTCGGTGTTCACGATTCTCGAGAGGATTGTGCCCTAACTTACTGGGCTTCAATTCTTTTCGATGAATTTAGATAGCCAAGTATTTCTTTTGCAATAAAACCATACAAATTTAAAATAAAAGTTTTTCGGGATTTCAAAATGTTGGATCCTAACTTACTGGATATGACATCTTGCTACCTCGAATTAAGGATTTAAAAAAAATAAAGGTAATATTCGGTATTTAGGAATTTTGGGAAATTGAACCCTAACTTACTGGGTTTTGATTTTTCATTTGACCCAAATAACCAAATATCCTTCTCAAAATGCATGGGTTTTAAAAGTCAAAAGATAAACTTAATTTTAAAGATTAAAAGTGTTGCGCCCTAACTCACTGGGTGTGACATTTTATTTCTTTGAAATAAGAGTGTTTTATTTTTCAATTTATTCAAGTTAAAAGGATCGTATTTTAAAATCTTTTCAAAATTTCGACACTAAGACATTAAACAATCAATTCGGTACCAATTCTGGGCGTTACGAGGGAGCTAACCCTTCCTCGTGCGTAATCGACTCCCGAACCTGTTTTCTCAAAGTTCGAAGACTATAATCGTTTTCAAGGTGGTCCGATCACACCTCAAATAAAGGTCGGTGGCAACTCCCATTTTCGTTTTTAAGTCAACGACTAATTTTTATTTTTAAAAAAGTAGTTTCGACAGCTTGGCGACTCCACTGGGGACACTTAGAGAGTCGAGCCATAAAATTAATTATTTTTTGTATTATTGTCGAAAGTTAAAAATTTGATTTGAAAAATTACGATCCTTTTGTTGCATTTGTGTGTTATATGATTTCTGTGGGTTGAATCTCGTAGAATATTTTCGCATCATATTGCATAAGGGCCATTTGGTCTTACCTTTTTATGTGGGAGTGAGATACTATTCCTTCGTGAGGTTTTCACCTCCGTATAGGATAGTGGATCGCTTCCGGGATACATCCGTAACTATGCCTTTGTGAGATTTTCATCTCCGTATAGTCATAGAGAAATGTATTCCCCTATACCAAACTCGGTCCGCATGAGCCTATAATGGGTAAGGATCGAGGAATCTGCTGGTTCAGGTACCTTTGTCCTAGAAGCCAAACCTCATGTAGTGAACCTTAGGAACTCACCCTAGATGGAACTGCACCCAAACTCTAGTAAATACCCGAATAGGTGTTGTATTATTTATTGATTGTATTGGATTCTATGTTCATACATGGTACTGACCTTTTGTGTTTTACTTTGATTGCATGGTATTTCAACTACATGGCATTTCATTAAGAAAGGCGTTGGTTTATATTCGGCTGCTAAATAGGAAACTTATCATGGAAAAAGGGTTTCTTGATAAGGTGAAGGATAACACGGCTGTCAGAACTTGGTCTGAGGCGATACAACGTGAGAAAGGTGACAGTTTGGACGAAGGATATGTATCAGAATTATGGGGCTTTAATTGTATTAGCGTATCCCTAAATAGTCTACAATAGTTGAAGGAAATCTGGGATCAATGGAACGATAAGGATAGACAGCTATTCTACTCTAATTATGGCGATTTGCCTTATCTGCTTGATATGAAGGTATCCAAGCACCTTTTCGGGCTCTCGCCCAGTTTTGGAATACTTCCTATAGTTGCTTCACATTCGGGAAAGTCGATCTAGTGCCTACGATAGAAGAATACATAGCCTTACTTCGGTGTTCGAAGATTCAAGTCGACAGAGCCTACTCAAGAGCTGTAAGTGTACAGACCTTTTTGAAGAAATTGATGAACATAATCGGGATGAGTGAGCAGTGGGCTACAGCTCAAATCAAACAGAAGGGAGGTAGCAAGTGCATTCCTTGGAAGAATTTGAAGGATATAATTCTAGCACACCCGGATACGAAGAAGAAGGTAGATGTCTTTGTTTTTAGTATTTACGGCTTAGTTATCTTCCCCAATGCTTTGGGACATGTTGATGAGGCAGTCACTGACTTGTTCGACTGACTTGATAAGAGGGTTATGCCAGTTCCAGCGATTTTGGCAGAAACATTCAGGTCACTAAATGCCTGCCGGAGAGCGGGTGAAGGTAGATTCATCGGATGTGCGCAGCTATTACTCGCATGGTTCCACAGTCATTTCGGGAAAGTTGATAAGGTTTCGTATTGGGTCTACTCTAAAAACTATTCGCCACTAAAAGAGATAGTAGCTACACCAAGGAGGAACGACATCTCGGAGGAGAAGTGGATGGCCATTCTTCAGAATCTGCAAGAAGAGGACGTTGAGTGGGTCCCTCTACCTGGAATTTGGGGAGCTATTGGTTATGCCCCGTTGCTAGTGCTTAGGCAGTTTAGGTTAAGGCAGTTTGTACTCGCAACTCAGAGACTAGTTGAGTGTGAATTCTCATACCAGGGTGATGGTTGCAAAAAGAAGATTCGAGAGATGTCCAATGCGTGGAACCAAACTCGTCGGATGAAGAGATTAGCCGTAGGTCCAATGACGACTCCTGAGTATAATGAATGGTGGTTAGAAGAATCAATGATAATATCCCTGAGCCAAGTCAAGAAAATAGTCAGTCTATAGAGGAACATTTGTAGACTGTCCCATCTGAGCTAGAAATCATAGGCAAGATTTTGAAACAAGAAATACAAAATTAGAAAAGAAGATAGAACAAATGGAAGAAGAGAAGATGAACTTGAGGTTAGACATAGATGTTCAAAAACTCGAAGCCGAAACTTTAGGAAAAGGGAAAAATAAGGCTGAGGAGGATTTAGATAGAACAAATGGAAGAAGAGAAGATGAACTTGAGGTTAGACATAGATGTTCAAAAACTCGAAGCCGAAACTTTAAGAAAAGGGAAAAATAAGGCTGAGGAGGATTTAGATAGCTTGAAGACAGATTATAGGAAGTTGTGTCTCTCAATGAGAACTGCCAGGTTGGGAAAAACTTCAGAGCAGTGGTGTCAAGAAATTCAAGAGGAAAAGATCAAGGCTAGTAGATGGGAAAGGAAATTTCAGGAGGCTCAGACGCTAAATGAGACTCTAGAAAAAAGTTTGTCAGAAAGTCAAAATGGAAAAAGGGAATTAAGGGCCAAAGTGGATGAATTGGAAAGATCTCTTCATCAATGCCGAAATCGTAATCCCGCAAGGGAGCTGAGAGCAAGCTTAAGCAAGATTAAAGGAATGAAAAGAAGAATAGAAGAATTAGAAATGACACTACAAAGATATGAAAGCAGGATTGAGCTCCTTAAAGCAAGCGAAGAGCGTCAAAATGAACAGCTTCACTGTTTTCAAAACTAAGTTAGAAATAGGGATTACATTATGGAAGATGCCATGGTTCAAATTCGAGGGGCAGCCGATCACTTGTAGACCTTGGTAATATAGGCTGATACGCTGAGTGTGAAGTACGAACTTGAATCAGATCGGGGCAGGAACTAGCTTCACTTCTTAGGAAGATTAAAGTTTTGAGCATTAGGGCAAAGCCTTACTTGTAGTCCATCTTATGTAAAGAAATTTGCTTTCTAGTAAAGTTTTCTAAATGAAATTGAATTAGAATCAACACTTTTTGCATTCATTTCATGCATCGCATCATATGCATTAAATACCATTGAAAGAGCCTAATTGAGTAAAATTATTTTAGTTAATTTGGAAAACCAACACCCTCATGTTACCCAAGCAAAGACTAGGGAAATGGACCAAAGGTTGGAGAAATTAGAGCAAATGCAAATACAGATGCAAGAGCAATTGACCAAATTTCAACAAGATATGAAAGATCAGATGCTAGAATTCCAAGGAAATCTGATGAGCCAGTTAGCCCAGTTATTGGCTGGGGGGCAGGAAAAAGGAAAAAACTTAGTTGTCCACTTTGGGGAAGATAAGGAAGACCCTGCACATCCCTTAGGTTTTACCCCTTATTATCAGACCCCAACAATATCATACCGGTATTTCAACACCAGTGAATTGCCTGACAGGCCCAGGATCCAATCTGAGAGACAATTTAGCTAATCGTGTTGCTCTTGATAATCCAGTAGAAATAAAACAGGTGAGGGCAGAGTACCCAGATACTATAAAGGCCCCAAGGAAGAAGGGAAATAGGGGGATAATGCAGGTAGATATAACAAGGGCCACTCAAAACCAATCACTGTGGGCCAGCCAAAGACATAAACCACTAGCCATCAGAGCCCTTTAAAGCAAGAATCTTACACGAAGACAAACACTGAGAAGCTCCAGTTCACGCCAATTCTGATGTCATATAAGGAGCTGTATCAAAGCTTATTCGATACGCACATTGTTGCCCCTTTCTACTCAAAACCCCCACAACCTCTGTACCCCAAATGGTACGACGTGAATGTACAATGCGATTATCAGGCGAAAATTGCGGGGCATTCCAAAGAAAATTGCATTGCCTTTAAAAAGGTGGTTGAAAGGATTATCAGTATGGGTGTTGTCAAATTTGATGATTCATCCAGTGCAAAAAATCTGCTACCCAATCATGATTCATAATGGAGTGAATGCAATGTATGAAGAAGTGTTGGAAAATGTTCACATCAATGTAATATATGAAGACACAATTAAAAAGGGTCCTTGCTAGATATTCACCCTTATCAACTTGGAGGTGTTCTAAATAATTAGACCGCAGAAGAAATCCATATAGTATTTAGAGCTTACTTAGAGTAATATTCAGAACACACTTGTTTCTTTTAGCCTAGAAGCAATAAGAACTTCTTTGTGAAATAGGCTCATGTCTGAACGTTATTATTTTAATGAAATACATCTTTGCGGTCATTTTTGAGCAAATGTTCTTTCATTCCATATGAATAATTATTTTGATTCTTTCATTCTTTTGGATTTTCTTCCACATCATTCTCTCATTCATTCATAATCATACTACACAAATAATTATTTATAAATTCATACAATATTTGTATATTCTTTGGTACCTATAATAGGTCCCTAGATATCAATGTCATGAGTGACACTGCTACAGACTTAGAATCTCCTTGTGAACGAGACACGTGTTTAGAGGGATCTCATGACTTTGAAGATGACATAGATCGTGACCTATCTCCAGACTTGTTGAGGATGGTAGAACATGAAGAGAAACAAATTTTACCTCATGATGAGACAATGGAGATTGTGACCTTAAGGGAACGTGCATAATCGGAGAAACAAAGCATGACCTTGTTGAATTACCTTAAGCGTTCAAAGATGTCTTCGCATGGTCATACCAAGATATGCCCAAGTTAAGCACTGATATTGTAATCTGAGCAACAACACAACATCAAAAATTTGTACTATGTTCAAGATTAACATCATGAACGATGCAGTTAGAATTCTTTGCCGGGACAATGCCTTCTTCTTTGGCTTATCATAGTTTTGCCCATTGAAGTCAATATGCTATTTCTCCGTATTTTTGTTAGATTTTATCCTAATTGAAGAGGAAGATCCAAAGTTTTTCGTCATAGTTAAGTTTCGCCCCAAAAGGCTCTATAAAAGAAATCTGATACCAAAGAAGATCTTTCGCATACAAAATGAAAGTGGAAGATCTTATGTGGAAGACCTTATCTGGACTAACATTGATTCTGATCGAAAAGGATGACCAGGACTTGCCTAATCCTATGAATGCAGATTCAGTAAAAAAATAAAAAAAGAGGAAAATTAAGAAAAAAAAGAACAAAAAACATCTATCGGGGCAATGCCTTTCTCTTTAGCTTATTACAGTTTTTCCGTTGAAGTTGAAATTCTTTCTCTCCAAGTATTGGCTGAGCTGAAGTAGGATGAAGATTCAATCTTGATACGATCAGTTAAACCTAATTGAAGGAAAAAGACTAAAAGCTATTCGTCACAGTCAGATGTACCAAAAATGGATGATGCTAGCTTACAATAAAAAAGTTCGTCCCAGAGAATTCCACGAGGGAGACCTGGTATTGAAAAAGATCATTCCTCTACAAAAGGATTTTAGAGGAAAATGGATGCCAAATTAGGAAGATCCTTATGTCGTAAAGAAGGCCTTCCCTAAAGGAGCTTTGATTTTGAGCGAGATGGATGGAAAACCTGCCAAATCCTATAGACTCAGATTCGATCAAGAAATACTTCACCTGAAGAAGGAGAAGAGACCAAGGTGAAAACCCACAAAGGGCGTTTTAAAAAAAGAGACCAAAGTGAAAACCCGCAAAGGGCGCTTTGAGTCCAAAAAATAAGAAAAAAAAATGGAGAGGCCAAGGTGAAAACCCGCAAAGGGCGCCTTGAGACCAAAGGGAATTTGAGTTGAAAACCCAAAAACGGCGGCTCAAATATTGATCAGAATGGGGCATGAAGTGATCAGAACAGCTCGAACTTTGATAAGATAGGGGCATGTGGTGATCTTGTTATACCTGAATTAGCAGGAAAGGGTACGCGCCATCTGGGGGCATCAACAGGGTACTGTAGATCTCCTAAGCACATGTCAAACTCAAAATGGTTTTCAGGAAGTTTGTACAGAGAAGTTCAAGCTGCGATATCTGGGGCACCTAGTCTTCATACTATTTATGCTGAATTTGTTATTCTTGGAACACTTCATTCTTTTCCAAGATACGCATTCCCAATCAATTTCTTTGTTATCTATCTTTGATAATTTATTCATTTCGAGCTATGCTCTCAAATCAATACTATTTTATCCATCGTTATGTTCTTTTTGCAAGCATGTTGCATTAGAATAATGATTAATAGACTAATAAAACTTTCACAAGGGAAGTTTTGCATATTACTCTAGAAATTTCTAAATAATATAGTAACCTAAAATAGGACTACTGTTTAGAATGTACTAAGTTTAAAGGTTGAAATATCTAGGAAGGAAAAGTCTAAATTGAGATTACCCCTTTTAGATTTTGTTGTCAAAGCATCGACTAAACAAAATGACAAGGTGTCGTGTTGGTGACAAAGCTTAAATGAACAAGCAAGCAATGATCACCGAATAATAAGAAGAAGTTATTCTTGGAGAAAAGAATTCTTCATTTGTGCATGAGCATTTGGTACGACACCCTGGGAATGGTGTAAAGGACTAGAGAGGTTTAGATCCTGTATCCTTGAATTGTGATAGGAAAGGATTCAGAAAAGGCCAGATTTTTCTACCATTGGGTTATAGTGGAAGAAAGATGGTACAAATTTTGCATCCCAGTGGATTGAATTTTAAAGTTCATAGTGGGAGCAATATGATTAATTGTTTCTTTGGAGATGCCAGCCGAGCGAAGGCGTTATAGCGCGTCGATGATAAAACCTTAATAAATGTTGAGCAATGAGAACCTGAGTGATAAAAAAGATCATTCTAAAAAAATGACATTCTGCATTCATGCAAACATCATTCATACATACCTAGTTAAGAGCATTTGACTCATTCTGATCATGACATCCTAATCACTAGGTATAATTAGGTTCATAAAATGAATCATACAGGTCATGTTCCTCAGAGAACAAACCGGTGAAACTATAAGTCCTATCTCCATGGACAGCAGTGGAATAGGATGAAGATTGTAGGTCCTGTCTCCCTAAGCAGTAGTAGAACAGATCAAAGACGGTGCATCTTATCTTCCCAAGGTAGTAGGGAAGCAGATTTAAGCCGCCAGTCCTATCTCCCTGATCGGGAATGGAATATGTGGAAGATAGCAAGTCCTATCTCCCTGAATAGCAGTGGAATAGGTTGAAGATTGTATATCCTATCTCCCTGAACAGCAGTGGAATAGGTGGAAGATTGCATGTCCTATCTCCCTGAACAGCAGTTGGAATAGGTTGAAGATTACAATTCCTATCTCCCTGAACAATAATGGAATAGGTTGAAGATTACAAGTTCTATCTCCCTGAACAACAGTGGAATAGGTTGAAGATTACAAGTCCTATCTCCCTGAACAGCAGTGGAATAGGTGAAAGATTGTAGATCCTGTCTCCCTAAGCAGTAGTGGAGCAGATCGAAGATGGCGAATCTTACTTCCCCAACATTGCAGTCAAAAAGATTGAAGCTACAATAGCGAATCTTACTTCTCTGGCATTGCAGTAGAGCAAATCGCATCAGACTTCTCTTTAAAGTTACAGCATAACAAGTTCAAGCTACAAATCCTATCTCCCTGATGTCGCAGTGGAGTGGATCGAAGCACCAATTCCTATACCTCTGAAGATGCAGTAGTTTGGAATGAGGTTACTTGAAGAAGAAGAACACCAAGATCCAGCACGACTGGCCAAAATTGGCCATTTTAAAGTCTTTGCTCCGTTCCCGTTACACGACAACGAACAAAGAAGGCAACTGTAATGCCCAAATTATTCCCTGGGCTCGACGCATATATATAACAAAATAAATATTAAAAGTCCAAAAGCCCAATAACACAGTCCAGTCTTTTTTACACTAACAGGCCTAAATCCAAGTAGGCCCAAATGCCTATAACCAGAATACTAAACCCGACTGGCCCAATTACAGTGGCCCGACACCTAGCCCAACAGTAAATAAACCCTAGCCCTAGCGGCATCCGACTCCCAACGCCGCAGTAGCCAAATCCTCCTCGCCGCATGCCGAGCCCCTGCCTCCACGTGCGCCTCCGTACACGCCACGTCCACCACCTCCGTACGCCGTACTTGCAAATAGGATGAAAACAGCGTAGGAGAGAAAGAGAAAAACATTGTATTTTTTTTATTTTATCTGCATTTTCGAATATTTGGCTATAAAAAACAAAGAGAAAGCCATTGTATTTTTTTACGGAGACAGACGAAAAGCAATAGAGAAATAAAAAATTAAAGAAAAAGTAAAGAACAGATCATTTTAGGTGGTTTTCCGATCGTTTTATTATTATTATTTTTGCTTTCATTTTCTTTGATTTATTTTCATTTTAGATGCAAAAAAATATAAAAGAAAAAGGGTGAGATTACCTTTGTGTGCGCCATCTAAACCTCTGCTTGCTCCGTCCCAAATCGGAGCTGAAAGTGGAGGGTGTAGAGTCTGTGCTTCAGCGAGAAAAAATACAGAAATGGCTACTGGTTTTAGGGTTTAAAAAGGGCTATTTAAAGTAGGGAAAACGACACCGTTTAGGGCCTGTGTCAATAGCTTTAAAATGGTGCCGTATTGAGCCATACCCAATGTCCCGACCCAAATGCGGCCAGATCTGCGCGTTTTGGCAGAGGGAGGGATATTTGCACATCAAGTCCTTTTGTTCCTTTGCTTTTCGCTATGTAATTTTCTACTGGTTTCATTTCGATACACGATGGAACACAGCGTTTTGGAGGGTAGGGATTAATTTCCCTTTTAGGCCCTCCCTGTTATTCGCACGTTCAATGTGGTCCATATCCTTTTATTTATTTCAGATTTTCCCTTAAATTTTTGTTTTATTTACAAACTAGTTCATTGTTTTGTTATTGTTGTTATCAAATTAATTAGTTTAATATTAATTTATTATTATTATTATAAGTATTATTATTGTACTAGTTTATATATTTATTTACCCTTTTTATGTACATTGTTTTATTTTACTATGTACTATTATTTTAATTCTTTTATCACGTACTACTATCTTATTTCATAATGTATATTTTTTATGATCAATTTGGGCACATTTTTATGATTTTATTTTATAATATATTCTTAAAATCCATTTTTCATATATTTCAAACTTTAAAGATTTATAAAATAATATTTTCATAAATCTACTTCACGTATATAATTTATTTTAAAACTTTGGTACATGTGATTTATAAATTAAAATTTCTCCTTTCGTTATTTTTGGTGTATCTTTAAAATTTTGATTAATAATTCATTTGATGTTTGACCGTTGATATTGGTATTTACATAATATATGATTGAAATTATTGTTGTTATGTTTGTTTGTATTTGTTTGTTAATTGTTTGATATTCATTGGTGTACATTTTATTTTTGAATTATCCTTTTTGCGTTGTACGTAATCATTCAATCACATTACACTTGTTTTAAAGACTATGCTCCATTAAAGCACTAAAGTCATCCCATTTCGTAAATTTTCAAAATATGATCGGTGTTCACGATTCTCGAGAGGATTGTGCCCTAACTTACTAGGCTTCAATTCTTTTCGATGAATTTAGATAGCCAAGTATTTCTTTTGCAATAAAACCATACAAATTTAAAATAAAAGTTTTTCGGGATTTCAAAATGTTGGATCCTAACTTACTGGATATGACATCTTGCTACCTCGAATTAAGGATTTAAAAAAAATAAAGGAAATATTTGGTATTTAGGAATTTTGGGAAATTGAACCCTAACTTACTGGGTTTTGATTTTTCATTTGACCCAAATAACGAAATATCCTTCTCAAAATGCATGGGTTTTAAAAGTCAAAAGATAAACTTAATTTTAAAGATAAAAAGTGTTGCGCCCTAACTCACTGAGTGTGACATTTATTTCTTTGAAATAAGAGTGTTTTATTATTCAATTTATTCAAGTTAAAAGAATCGTATTTTAAAATCTTTTCAAAATTTCAACACTAAGACATTAAACAATCAATTCGATACCAATTCTGGGCGTTACGAGGGAGCTAACCCTTCCTCGTGCGTAACCGACTCCCGAACCTATTTTCTCAAATTTTGCAGACTATAATCATTTTCAAGGTGGTCCGATCACACCTCAAATAAAGGTCGGTGGCGACTCCCATTTTCGTTTTTAAGTCGACGACTAATTTTTGTTTTCAAAAAAGTAGTTTCGACAGAGATAATATGTGAATTACATGTCAAAACATGCCTATGTGATACTATATGTTAAATAGTTCAATTAGCATGATTCACATGCCTAAAGTGATATTCTGTAATAAAATGAAAATTTATTCATTGTGGTCAAATCACATGCATGGGGTTGGGATATGTGTAAGGAGGAAGATTTGGTTTTTTCTCTACAAATTTGTTGGCTTCGTCCAAACCTACATGGCAGCTTGTCTGCGAATTTTGTAGTTTATCCATAACCTACATGATAGCTTGTCTACAAATTTGGTGGCTTTGTCCACATATTTGTTGAAGCGTTTGACTGGATGAGTTCTAGGGAACTCTTTTTGGAGTGTAGCGGTGATGGGTGGGATGTTTTAAAAAGAGTTGCATAATTGTTTTACAAAAATTGCACTACCATGATCACGTGCATAAATATTGGTTATTTTGAATGATAGTAAGTGATTATTGTTATTTGAAATGTTATAAGACTGACAATGAGCTTAAAAGCTCACCCTTTTAGTTTCGTAATCTTTTCAAGTGATTCAAAGACATAGGACTTGGATTCAGCTTATGAAGGAGCCTCTCAGATGTATTTTTAATAAAAGGTTTTTGAACTATTGGGTTGTTATTTTATACTTTGGACATTGAACTTTCATTGGGTTATTTTTTTTACTTTTTAATTTTTAAACTACCATGCATGCATGTTTGATGAACTTACAAGTATTTTGAATTATTGTTATTTAAGTTATTTATTATTTTTATTCGATTTTAAATAAACTTATAAATTTATAATTTTCTAAGTATTTTCAAATTTTCATTGCGAAATATTTTTACCAAAATCATTTTTTAGAACTAATTAATAATATTACAAATTCCTTATTTTAATTACTTAAGACGATATTTCAATAAAATAATGAACTTTTCAATATTCGTGTTTAAATAAGTGTTTTTCAAAAACAAAATTACTTAGTATTTAAATTTTAGAGATTGCGTAAAACAATTGAACTTAGTTATTTTTAACAAATAAATGTTTTCAACAATTTTAATGTGGCTTCTGGAATTTGGCCATAACGTCTAGGCTGGATTTTGGGGGGTTTCACGTCCTTTGTGCTCCTCGGCCTGAAATGGCACCCTACACACTCAAATAGGTTATTAATTGTTCTCGAGGCCCGAGTTAGCCTAACGGGTCATCGGAACACTAAAAAGTGCATAAAAATGATTATTTTGTAATAATTTGAATATAGACTAGTAAAATCGATAATGCAATAAACGGTACTAAAATGGCTAGGTAATCCTTCTTGATAAGGACACGTGCGGAACAGGATCGTAAGTTTCTCCAAGTCGCAGATCTAGCCTAGGGCTCTAAACAAATGAAAGAGAACTTGGAGTTTGATAAAACCTGAAACGTAAACACTAAGTTAGATTTAAGAATTAAAAAAGAGTAGAAATTAAAACAAGTAATAACAAATAGAAAAAGAAGAAGGAATCCATATTAAATATTAGAAATAATTAAGCAAGAAAAGAACATAATAACAAATAAACGAAAGAAGATAGATGAAAAAGATGAAAGGTGGGGTGTAGAAGTCCTAAGGAGCCTTGAAAACCAATTAAATCCCAACCCTTTCAAACGACTCTAATTTTCCCTCCAAGAAAGAAAAATTTGCTAGAAAAAGCTTGAATATGATCCCTACAGTCTAAAAAGATTGTTAAAACTTTTCTAAAAGAAAGCTCAAGAGAAATTCTTAAAAAGAAAACTCAAAGAGAATTTTATTAATACAAAGTGAATAATGAATGAATTGATGAACTGTGTACAATGAAGAGGCATTTATATAGGCTAGCTAAGTATATCAAAATAAAACTCTCAATTATATTAAAACACTAATTAATCTAAATAAGAAGCAATTTTAAACTAAACTTTCTTGTTGACATAAAACTCCTAAAAAATATCCAAATTTGGAATAAATCAATAATAAAATAATAAAAATTAATAAATACAATATTGGGCTAATATATAATAAAAATTAAGCCTAAAAATCAAACCCAATATGATTTAAACTTGAATTAAAAGTCTAAAACTCGTAATTTCCATAATAATCCTGTCCAGAAATTTTGCACGCCCAACCTTTACTAAAATAATCATAACTTGAGTTGCCAAACTCAAAATTGAGTGATTCAAAATGCATTGCAAAAATAGGAGACCGATCTTCGATCTATATGCAAACATATTGACCAATAAATGCCTAGATCCCTTCCAAAAATGCATCACAAGTCAACTAATTATAACATGGCTAGGCGTGAGGGCTTGATTGGGGTCCTTGAAGTGTATCGCATAAGCTTGTTAACATATTCCACATGGCTTGTCATCATGGATTGAGATTTTATGTCCATGACAAAATTGGTCAATTCTAATTCATCCCCGCTCCGTATTGAACCCCACATTCCATCGTATTGGATCTTTAACATTTCTTTTTAAAATTTCTTCGTGATAAAGTCTTGAATGAATAAGTTGAGTTTTGACTTCAATTGCTTGAATTTAGATCTCGTGATTGGGCCTTGAGGGAAACTAAGCCCATCATGTCCATGGGCCTAAAATTGGGCCTTGAGACTCGTTTCACTTCCATTCTTTGTAGTTTGCTTTGAAGTGTTCTTTCTTTCTGTAAAAGAAACATTTAAACTTAGATAAGTCTTTAGGCTTCTTGGTTCTCTTACTTTCCACTTGAGGTGGCCCAAAGGGTGTTTCTTTTAATGTGTTTTCCCTTCCCTTTAGAGGAAGAAACAATAGCTAAGTTTGCTTCTACTTTTCGGACCGACTGATCAGCATTCAACATCAACTCATAGGATTGTAATTCCTTCATGAGTTATATAAGCATTAGATTTTTGTTCTCAAGGATATATGTGGCCTAAAAGTCTGCAAAATCCTTGGACAAGCTTTTGAACACTATCTATATTTGCATGTTCTAATTCAAATTGGCCTCAATATCCGTAGCCTGTACAAAGTATCCTATAAGAGTGATCATATAGTCTTTGATTGAAGTGTCACGTTTTTGTTGGGCATTCATCAAACTAGTAACAACCGAGTGTCGAGCCAAAATAGCTTGGCCTCCGAACATGTCTTCTAGTTTTTCTAGAATCACTTTGTCATTCTTACAACTCTTCAGTTGCTTATACAGGGTGTTGGTCACGTTTCCAGGCATATAGCAACAAGATATCATTAGACTCTTCCCAGTGTTTTCTAACCTCAAATTGATTGGTCGGAGGGCACTTATTATCAAGGATTATTTTTAGTTTCTCAAAGCTCAGGACAACCATGAGGTTTCTTTTCCATTCCTTATAGTTATTTCCATTCAGTTTGTTCTCAGTGAGTATATTTAATAAGGGAGTAGGTGTCATTTTCGAATTGAAAATAAAATATAAATTCATTAATATCTCTGTATTAAACAAATATTTTGAAAACATTTTTCATCTTACGATATGCATTAAGATGATGCATGAGTCTAACATTAAACCTTGAAAACATTTGTAATTTGTTGCAACGATAATTCCTACACTCATTGAATCAAGTCACCATAGGGTAATCTTGATCTATTAGTAAGAAAATGGATTTCCATTCAATTAGAAAATGAACTTAATTCCTTAGGCATTCACACGTACTTATTATTGTTTAACGTTTGACCATCATTCTAACTTAAGTAGAGCTTCGTGGGAAGTTACTTAACTGGAAGATCTTGAGTGTATAATCATCAACTCAACACCTATCACATCATGTACCACAAATGAGTCATTGTGAGACAATCTCACTGAGTAACATGATGTGACTAGTTGTCCTCTTTGAAGAAAAACTTCTTGTTATATCGCATGATAATACCTACAACAAGGTCGACCAACTATCATATGATTACAAGATAATTCTTCTTACTTTCAAGAAATCTCCTCACTGAGATCCACATGACAATCCTACTGTGGGGTAGTTAAATTGTCATGCCATCACAAGAGACCATTGATGGAGGCTGTAGGTCTTGTCTACGGACCTTCTCCCACTCAATCTTTTAAAAACATGCAAGGTTTCTTTCCCTAAACTATATGGCATTCTTATCATATATATGCATGAACATACATTTACAGTCAAATAAATATCATCACGCTATCATAAATAAAAGCATAAAATTTAAATTACCTTGACCAATTAAAGTTTCCATGATTCCATGTAACACCCATTACCCGAGATCATTGCCGGAGTCGAGCACGAGGCGTTATCTGACTTAACTTACTAGTTCAGAGCATAAAAATTTTCTTTTAAAATTAATTCGCTCACGTTTAATCAATATGTCCCTAAAAAGGACCCTCGAGACCCTAAAACATGCAACAGAAATGGTTCGGGTCCAAACCGGGAACATTAAAAATTTTCTAAACACTTAAACAAATCAAAATAATTTATTTCACTATTCACAATAAAACTGTCCAACTGTGTAATAGTCACTAATTTAATTATAACTTGAGCTAAAAAACTAGAAATTTAGGTCCGTAAATTTTCCCTGAAACTAGAATCATATATCCTCTTGCCATAAAATTTCTAAAATTTTTGGTTTAGCCAAATAGTACAGTTTATTCATTAAAGTCTCCCCTATTTCACTGCTCGACAGTTCTAACCCCTCTTCACTAAAAATCAATTATCTCATTGTACAGAATTCAGATAATGTTCTCGTTTGTTTATTTTGAAAATAGACTCACTAAGGAATCATGACATATAAGTATGACTCATAATTATTTTTGTACAATTTTTAATGATTTCCTAAACTCAGAACAGGGGACTTCAGAAACAATTCTAACCTTATCTCACTAAAATTAAAATATCTCATAATATATAATTCTTTTGCTACACCATTTCTTTCATGTGAAAATAGGCTCGATAAGATTTAATTCGATGTCTCATTCACTCTCTAATTTCATTTCTACTATCCTTGGTGATTTTTCAAAATTACATCACTGTTGCTATCTAAAAACTGTTCCATTGCAAATTTGTACTCATTTATAATTTTTTTATATTAACTATCATTTAGGCATACATAACACCAAAACATGTTCTTAAATAGCCATTTCAATAGCTAATCATTATCGAATATTTACATGCTATTCATCAACCATATCATAAGGACACACACACAAAATGACTAAGTCCCTATACATGCCATAACTTAAAACATTTCGAATCACAAAATACCGAGATGGCCTGTTGATAGTGTGAAACAGTCTCTGACACCTTTACGATCCCTGAATTGGCTTGGCGATACTATAAAAAAGAAGGAAAATAAAATGAGTAAGCGTAAAGTTTACAAGCAAATAAATAACAATATTTATCATAAATAATTATACTAATAAATCATTATCAAGTATCATGGTCTTTGCTTCTTCTTTACTTACTCTCTTACTTGTTCACTTACTTGCTTACTTAAATAACTCATGATTATACCTTACTCCTCCCTTGCTGAAATTTCTTTCTCAACTGATAACTGAGATGTTCTTAACTCTTATATCTCACCTGAATCTATTTATTATAGTTTTACCTGAACTTTCATGTAACATAGTCTGTTTATTATCCCGTTGAACCATTTGGAATACTAAGGATACTCGGGTCTCCTGTCTGATAGTAACACGCCAAAGCCACATCCAAGACATGGTCTTACATGGGTTGTTTCCTGTACTACTAATGCCATATCCCAGATATGGCCTTACATGGGAGTTCTCATATTGGTGCCCATGCCGTGTCCAAGACATGGTCTTACGGGGGACCTCTCATCTCGGTGCCAACGCCATGTCCCAGACATGGTATTACATGGGACCTCTCATAACCTCAATAATACCAATGCCGTGTCCTAGACATGGTCTTACATGGGATCTCATTCGCTTAATGTCATGACATTTGTATCTCATACATTCCTAAAGTTTCACCGGGACTTTTTAACATTGATTCTCTATCATCTCATACTTGAGTCAACATTAAATAATTTCATGAAATAAGTACATAATTGCTGGAAAATAACAACATTAGTAATAATTATTAAAATATTGCATTTATTCACCGTGAACTTACCTCGGTGCAAAATATGAACAAATCCATCAACTTAGTCCTCAACCTTTTCCTTTCCCTGGTCTAACTCCGGATTTCGTTCTTCTTGATCTATAATAGCAAATTTAGCTTATTTAATACTTGCATTCATTAAAACAATCATTGACTCAAAATTTGGAAAAATTATGATTTTGCCTTTAAACTTTTGCATAATTACACTTTTGCCTCAAAGCTCGGAAATTAAACTTCATCCCTTATTCTTATGTTTTATGACACGCTGAACATCATTCCCTTCTATGGCAACATCAAATTCCAGTCTAACATTTACTTATGAGCATTAGGTATTTTTATCGATTATGTCATTTTACTCGTTTTCACTTAAAATCGCCTAGCAAAAGTTGTTTAACATAATTTCAAGCTTTATATTCTACCATAAAACATCAAAATAAACACATTTCACCTATGGGTATTTTTCCAAATATGAAACCTAACATGAATTAATTGTAGAATAAGCTAAACCGAGCTACGAGGACTCTAAAAACATAAAAAAAAAATTAAAAACGGGGCTTGGATGTACTTACAATCAAGCTTGAAAGTGGCCAAAACCCTAGCTATGGAGAACTTGTAAGTTTTGGCTATGGTGGAAGAAATATGAGCACATTTTGGCGTTATTTTCCTTTTTAATTTATTTAATTACTAAATGACTAAAATGCCCCTAACTTAAAAATATTCTATTTCACTTATCTCATGTCCATTTTTGTCCATGAAAATCTAATGGTCTAATTACCATTTAAGGACCTTTACTTCAATTATGCACTTCAATTAAATCCTTTATCATCTAAAACTCATATTTACCCACTTTTGCAATTAAGCCCTAATATGCAATTCAGACATGCAATCGTTGAAATTTCTTATCGGTATTCTAACACAAGCATCCAAACAATCGGTAAATCATAAAAATTAATCACAAAAAACTTTTCTATCTTGAATTCGTGGTTTCGTAACCACTATTCCATTTAGGCCCTGTTTCGAGATGTTACATTTCTCCCCTCCTTTAGGGATTTTCGTCCCCGAAAATCTTACCTATGAAGAGATTTGGGTACTGTTTTAGCATAGCCTCTTCGGGCTCCCATGTAGCCTCGTCTACCCCATGCCTATTCCATAACACTTTCACAAGTGCAATACTTTTGTTCTTAGTTGCTTGACCTCTCGAGCTAAAATCTTTACTGGTTCTTCACCGTAAGTCATGTCTGGCTAAATCTCAACCTCTGTCTGAGAAATCACATGTGACGGGTCTAAACGATAACGGCGTAACATAGACACATGGAACACATCATGAATCTTCTCTAACTCAGTCGACAAAGCTAATCAATATGCTAAGGGCCCAACTCTTTCAGTCACCTCGTACGGTCCAATAAAATGTGGACTTAGTTTGCCTTTCTTGCCAAATTTGAGAATTTCTTCCACAGGGATACTTTCAGAAATACCCTGTCACCAACCCGAAACTCAATCTCTTTTCTTTTCAAATCTGCATAAGATTTCTATCTATCTAAAGTTGCTTTCGAGCAATCTTTAATGACTTTTACTTTCTCTTCTGTTTCTTTGACTAGATCAACCCCGTAAATCTGATTTTCCTTGAGCTCTATCCAATACAAAGGCGTACGACACTTACATCCATACAAATCTTCAAAAGGTGCCATCTTCAAACTTGACTGATAACTATTATTATAGGCAAACTCTACCAACGACAAATATTTCTCCCAACTACATTGAAATTCTAAAACACAACATCTGAGCATATCCTCAAGTATTTGAATAACTCTCTTTGACTGAATATCGGTCTCAAGATGAAAAGCTGTACTAAAACTCAACTTTGTGCCCAAAGCTTCCTACAATTTCTTCCAAAATCACGAAGTAAATCTCGGATCTCTATCTGAGATAATCGATAATGGTACTCCATGTAGTCTGATTCTCTCTGAAATATACAAATCATCCAACTTGTCAAGTGAATAATCCATACGAACTGGGATAAAATGAGCCGACTTCATTAGCTTATCAATCACAACCCATACTGCGTCTTTCTTTCTTGGTGTCAACGGCAACCCTGTCACAAAATCCATGGTAACTCGATCCCATTTCCACTCAGGAACTAACACAGGTTGCAATAAACCTGAAGGTACCTGATGTTCGACCTTTACCTATTGACAGATCAAGCATCTAGAAACAAATTCTGAAATATCTCTTTTCATTCCTGTCCACTAGTACATTTTCCTCAAATTATTATACATCTTTGTACTACCTGGGTGAATAGACAAAGTACTGTTATGTGCTTACTGTAAGATCTTTCGAATAAGCTCATCATTCTTCGGTACACATATCTGATTTCTGAACTTCAAACAACCATCAAAATCGATCTGAAAATTAGACTCAACACCTGACTCGCATTGAGCTCTTTTAGCTTGCAACTCATTGTCATCTTTCTAAACTTTACAGATTTCTTCACGAAACATCAATTTAGCTCTCAACTCAGCTAAAATAGAACTGTCATCTGATAAAGCCAAACTAGTATTCAAAGCTCTCAATGTAAATAAAGACTTCCTACTCAAAGCATCAGCAACAACGTTTACCTTACTCGGGTGATAGTCGATCACTAGCTCATAATCTTTAATCAACACTAGCCATCTTCTTTGCCTCAAGTTCAAATCTTTCTGGGTCATCAAGTATTTCAAACTTTTATGGTCAGTGAATATTCGACACGCTTCACTGTAAAAGTAATGTCTTCAGATTTTCAACACAAATACAATGGCAGTTAGCTCTAAATCGTGCGTCGGGTTGTTTTTCTCATGTGGCTTTAAATGTCTGGAAGCATATGCTATTACTTTACCTTCCTGCATGAGTACACGACCCAATACATTCAAGGATGCATCACTTTAAATCACAAATTCTTTACCCAGTTCTGGCTATACTAAAACAGGAGCTTCAGTCAACAATGCCTTTAACTTGTCAAAACTCTGCTAACACTTCTCAGTCCATTCAAACTTGACATCTTTATGCAACAACCTTGTCAATGGGGTAGCTATCATGGAAAATCCTTTTACAAATCATCTGTAATAACCAACTAATCCAAGAAAACTTCTAACCTCTGACACATTTCTGGGTGGTTTTCACTCAACAATTGCTGAAATTTTACTTGGATCAACTTTAATACCATCACCTGAGACAATGTGTCCAAGGAATCCGATTTCTCGAAGCCATAACTCACTTTTGCTAAACTGGCATACAACTGATTATCTCTCAAAATCTGTAAAATTGTTCTCAAATATTCGGCATGTTCAATCTCATCTGGAGAATAAATCAGAATATCATCAATAAACACAACTACAAACTTGTCCAAGTGCAGTCGAAAGATTCGGTTCATTAAATCCATGAATATGGCAGGAGCATTAGTCAAACCAAATGACATCACAAGAAACTCATAGTGACCATACCTAGTCCGGAAAGCAGTCTTCGGAACATCTGACTCTTTAACCCACAACTGATAGTAACCAGATCTCAAATCTATCTTGAAGAACACAGTGGCTCCCTTCAATTGGTAAAACAGATCATTAATTCTAGGCAGTGGATATTTATTCTTTATTGTTACTTTGTTAAGCTGCAGATAATCTATACACAACCTCATCGAACCGTCTTTCTTTTTCACAAAAAGCACTAGTGCACCCCACGGAGAATAACTAGGCATTGCAAAACCTTTATCAGTTAATTCCTGCAACTGAGCTTTCAATTCTTTCAATTCCAACAGGGCCATTCTATAGGGAGCAATAGAAATGGGAGTGGTACCTGGAACTAACTCAATACTAAACTTAACTTCTCTAATAGGAGGCAAACCTGGCAATTCTTCCGGAAACACATCGGAAAACTGACAAGCTACTGGCACTGATTCAATTTTCAACTCTGGATCTTTAGTATTCAATACAAAAGCAAGATAAGCTTTATACCTTTTTCTCAAACATTTTTGAGCAAACATAACAGAAATCATGGCAAGAAAACTATCTGACTCATTTGAATTAACCCGTATAATATCACCGTTTTTGCATTTCAACTCAATACATTTCTTTCCGCAATTCACTATCACATCATGGGCAGTCAACCAATCCATACCAAGAATCACATCAAACTCATCAAATGGAAATAGCATAAGATCGGCTGGAAAACAGTGACCTCTAACCATCAAAGGGCAATTTTTACATACTTTGTCTACTAACACATATTGGCCTAATGGACTCGATACTTTAGTCACAAATTCGGTAGATTCTATGGGCATGTTCATATTAGGCATCAATCTCATACAAACATAGGAATGGGTCAAACCCGGATCAATCAAAGCAATAACACTAGTATCATAAAGAGAAATGTACCCGTAATCACATCGGGGGAGGATGCCTCTTCGCAAGCGCGAATAGCATAAGTCCTTGCGGGTGCTCTAACATCTGGTCTAGCTGTTGAGTCTCTAAACGTACCCCTGTTACTTGCTCCAACTCTCAAATTCCTCTGTGGTCTGCCTCTAGCGGGAGCATTTCCCGATCTTGCACTCGATATTACTTCTCTTTTAACTATTTCGGGACAATCCCGAATAAAATGATATCGTGCACCACATCTGAAACAAACATTTTCATTTACTTGGCACTCACCGAGATGACGTCTACCACATTAAGCACACTTTGGTCTAGGTGGTCGAGTACTACCCACACTTGCGACTGTGGTAGTCTGAGCTCTTTAACCCACAAATTTTCTACCTCTATTTCGGCTAGGATACCCAGCTGAAAAATTTGATCTAATAGAGAACTCTCTAGGCCTCCTAGATGTAGACAGAAATGATCTGCTCATCTGCCTTTTTTTCGTGTCTTCAACCTCAATTTCAGCTTTGCCCTTTTCTTTTTCTTTTAACAACTCCTCTGCCTTACAGGCACTTTCAACTAGAACAACAAACTCTTTTATCTCTAGAACGCCAACTAACGTTGGATATCATCATTGAGTCCATCTTCAAATCTTTTACACATGATAGCCTCTGTAGACACACACTCTCGAGCATACTTGCTGAGTCTGACAAATTCACGTTCATACTCGGTTACAGTCATCTTATCCTGCTTTAACTCAAGTAACTCTTTTCTTTTTTGGTCGATAAATCTCTGACTGATATACTTTTTACGGAACTCTTCCTAAAAGAAATTCCAAGTAACTCTCTCACTCGGTACAACTGACACAAGAGTCTTCCACCAATGATAGGTCGAATCTCTAAGGAGTGAGACAACACACTTCATGCATTCCTCAGGTGTATAGGATAACTCATCAAAGACTCCAATAGTATTCTCGAGCCAAAATTCTACTCTCTCTGCATCATCATCTTTAGTAGCCCGAAACTATTCAGCCCCTTGTTTTCTGATCTTATCAACTGCTAGTCTTTCTCTTATAAACTGTACTTGTGACTGGGGGAGCTACATGGGAGATTGGAGAATCATGAGGGGGTGGAGGTCTAACAGCTGGATTTATACGAACGAACTCGGTAAACCATTCATTCATAGCTTGGAAGAAAGCTTCTCAAGCCCCTCCACCCTGACTAACTGTAACGGGCCTTTCACTACTATCTGGTGCCACCGTCCCTTCTACAGGAGTAGGTGCATTACTTTCTACATCATCTACACGCTCATTCGGGATCCATAACTATAAAAGAAAAACATTTTAAAATCGTCAGGAGTCGTCACACTATCAAAATACAAGTATGGCATGTATAGCTAGACTCTTATTCATACTGAATATTCTGAGAACAGACTAAACTCTCACTCTGATACTAATAAATGTAGCACCCCTTACCCGAGACCGTTACTGGAGTCGAGCACGAGGCGTTATTTGACTTAACTTACTAGTTTGGAGCATAAAAATTTGCTTTTAAAATTAATCCGATCACGTTCAATCAATATGTCCCTAAAAAGGACCCTCGAGACCCTAAAACATGCAACAGAAATGGTTCGGGTCCAAACCGGGAACATTAAAAACTTTCTGAATACTTAAACAAATCAAAATAATTTATTCCACTATTTATAATAAAACTGTCCAACTACATAACAGTCAGTAATTTAATTTTAACTCGAGCTACGAAACTCAAAATTTAGATCTGTAAATTTTACCTAAAACTAGACTCATATATCTTCTTACCATAAAATTTTCAGAATTTTTGGTTTAGCCAAATAGTACAGTTTATTCATTAAATTCTCCCCTATTTCACTGCTTGACAATTCTAACCCCTCTTCACTAAAAATAAACTATCTCAGTGTAAAGAATTCAGATAATGTTTTCATTTATTTATTTTGAAAATAGCCTCATTAAGGAATCTAGACACATAAATTATGACTCATAATTATTTCTGTAAAATTTTTAATGATTTCCTAAAGTCAGAATAGGGGACTTCAAAAACCATCCTAACCCTGTCTCACTAAAATTCAAATATCTCATAATATATAATTCTTTTGCCCACTTGTTTCTTTCATGTGAAAATAGACTTGATAAGCTTTAATTCTATATCTTATTCACTCTCTAATTCCATTTCTACTATCCTTGGAGGTTTTTCAAAATCACATCACTGCTGCTGTCCAAAAATTGTTCCATTGCAAATTTTTACTCATTTATAATTTTTTTTGTATTAACTATCATTTAGGCATATATAACACCAAAACATGTTCTTAAATAGCCATATCAATAGCTAAACATTATCGAATATTTACATGCTATTCATTAACCATATCATAAGGACATGCACACAAAATGACTAAGTCCTTATACATGCCATAACTTAAAACATTTCGAATCGCAAAATACCGAGATGGCCTATTGATAGTGTTAAATGATCTCCGACGCCCTTACAATCCCTGAATTGGCTTGGCGATACTATAAAAAAGAAGGAAAATAAAAGAAGTAAGCGTAAAGCTTAGTAAGTTTACAAGCAAATAAATAACAACATTTATCATAAATTATTATCCTCATAAATCATCATCAAGTATCATGGTCTCTGCTTCTTCTTTACTTACTCTCTTACTTGTTCACTTACTTGCTTACTTAAATAACTCATGATTATAACTTACTCCTCCCTTACTGAAATTGCTTTCTCAACTGATAACTGAGGTGTTCTTAACTCTTATATCTCACCTGAATTTATTTATTATACTTTTACCTGAACTTTCATGTAACATAGTCTGTTTATTAGCCCGTTGAACCACTTGGAATACTAAGGATACTCCTGTCTGATAGTAACATGCCAAAGCCATGTCCTAGACATGATCTTACATGGGATGTTTCTTGTACTGCTAATGCCATATCCCAGATATGGTCTTACATGGGAGTTCTCATATCGGTGCCCATGCTATGTCCCAGACATGGTCTTACGGGGGACCTCTCATCTTGGTGCCAATGCCATGTCCCAGACATGGTCTTACATGGGACCTCTCATAACCTCAATAATGCTAATGTCATGTCCCAAACATGGTCTTACATGGGATCTCATTCCATTAATGTCATGACAGTTGTATCCGATACATTCCTAATGTTTCAACGGAACTTTTTAACACTGATTCTCTATCATCTCAAACTTGAGTCAACATTAAATAATTTTGTGAAATAAGTACATAATTGCTGGAAAATAACAACATTAATAATAATTATTAAAAATTTTCATTTATTTACCGTAAACTTACCTCGGTACGAAATACGATCAAATCTATCAACTTAGTCCTCAACCTTTCTCTTCCCTGATCTAACTCCAAATTTCATTCTTCTTGATCTATAATAGAAAATTTAGCTTATTTAATATTCACACTCATTAAAACAGTCCTTGACTCGAACTTTTGCAAAATTACAATTTTGCCCCTAAACTTTTGCATAATTACACTTTTGCCCCATAGCTCGGAAATTAAACTTCATCCCTTATTCTTATGTTTTATTACATGCTGAACATCTTTCCCTCCTATGGCAAATCAAATTCCCACTCTAACATTTACTTATAAACATTAGGTATTTTTACAAATTATGTCGTTTTACTCGTTTTCACTTAAAATCGCCTAGCAAAAGTTGTTTAACATAATTTCAAGCTTTATATTCTACCATAAAACATCAAAATAAACACATTTCACCTATGGGTATCTTTCCAAATATGAACCCTAACATGAATTAATGGTAGAGTAAGCTAAACCGAGCTACGACCACTCCAAAAATGTAAAAAAACATTAAAAACGGGGCTTTGGTGTACTTAAAATCAAGCTTGGAAGTGGCCAAAACCCTAGCTATGGAAAACTTGTAAGTTTCGGCTATGGTGGAAGAAATATGAGCACATTTTGGCTTTATTTTCCTTTTTAATTCATTTAATTACTAAATGACTAAAATGCCCCTAACTTAAAAATATCCTATTTCACTTATCTCATGTCCATTTTTGTCCATGAAAATCTAATGGTCTAATTACCATTTAAGGACCTGTACTTCAGTTATGCACTTCAATTAAATCCTTTATCATCTAAAACTCATATTTACCCACTTTTGCAATTAAGCCCTAATATGCAATTCAGACATGCAATTGCTGAAATTTCTTATCGGTATTCTAACACATGTATCCAATCAATCGGTAAATCATTAAAATTAATCACAATAAAATTTTCTATCTTGGATTCGTGGTTTCACTACCACTGTTCCGTTTAGGCCCTATTTCGGGATGTTACATTCCATCCTAGAAAAATAGTAAAATTACAAAAATCACCCCAAAGCATACTTTAGGTTTTTTTTGCCACTACAGATTTTCGTTGTCATACTGGTTCATGTCATCATCGTATGTAGCCATCATCATCGTGTCATCTTTGTCACTGCTATTGGGCTACTGCTGACTGCCTCCGACCATCGTCTGACCATTGCCGACCACTATCGATGGCCACTAACCATCGTCATCAACCACCATCGTCGGCATCTGTTGTAGGCCCCTACCGTCGATCACCACCAGTAGCCTTTACTGTCGGACCACATTCGGTCTTTTATCGGTTTGTCTAGTTTGGATTTGCATCATCTCGATCAGCCTAGATGAATCTTGGTTCTCAGGGTTCCGTTGAAATTATAGGTTACATAAATCTTATGTTCGTATCCGATTCACATAAATTATTCTTAAATAATAAAATAAATACATCTTGCATGAAGATGATAGTGCACAATCTAATTACATACCCAAAAATTAATAATAATTACATTAAAATTTTTAAGAATCATAATTTTAGAAAAATTACTTTATCCTATAAATAATAAAATAATAACATACATTCATTCACATACATACCACTAAGCATGCTAATAATTACAGGTGTAACGCCCTAGAGTTTTTATTTTTGTTCTTGTGAAGGTGTGACACAACTGTGTATCTGCTTCAGTGGTTAAGTGTTTTGGGTGTGTGAGAGGTCCCAAGTTCAAGCCAGGACTTGGGAAATTTTGGTATTTCTTTGGTCAGTATGCTTTTAGGTAAAAGTTGGCAAATAATTAACAGAATGGGCCTACTAGTCTAGTGGATAAGTGGAGTGTTGGTATGAAGGAGGTCCTATGTTCAATTCTCTGTGATGGCGTGGAGATGTATTTTTGCTCCAATTTTGGCTAAGAGTTGTGTTGGGGCAAAATTCTGAGTAGTTGTGTTTTAGTGGGTTAATAGGGAATGATTTTAGAAGATAATGGGGGGATGGTTATCAGAAAATAATCTGATTATCTTTTTTGTCGCAGAAAAAAAAGTACAGTTTCGATTTTCTCTCCAATTACCCAAACTTTTTCTGACATTTTCTTCTTCTTTTTTCCCTTCTCTGTCGATTCTTTCCCCTAGTTGCTGCCGAAATTTCCATTATTTTTCCCCTTCCATTTCTTTCTTTATTTTCCAATTGATTTGGTTGGTCATCGTTGGTTGCGTGTGTTCAATAAGTAACGGTTTTGTCTATTGTTAATCGTTCTTGGTTAATCTCTGAAAGGGGGATTCCTTTTTGGTGTTTGGGAGTTAATCAAGGGGCTGGTGGTTTTGAATCGATGCTGTGATTGTGCGAAGTCGTGGTTACTCAAGCGAGGTAAGGGTTTTGTTAGGTTTTTAGTCGAGTTCCTTCCAAAATTGGTTGATTAAAAATAAATTAAGTGATTAATCTGGAGATTTGTTGGTCGATTTTTAGGTTCTGGAGGCTTAGGAGTGCTTACGCATCAGAAACGATACCAGGTGTGTACCCGAAAAGCAGAAAATGGGATTTGGCAAAAAGTCAAAATTTCTTGTTGTCGAGAAATAAGAGAAATAAGAGAAAATGATGTGAAAATTGTAGAGAAAGGGAATAAGGGTGTTATAAACTTGGAAATCAACATTCTGCACCAAAATAGTTTTGGACAACAGCAGTAGTCTAAATTTGAAAAATCATAAAAAAAAGTGGAAATTGAGTTAGAGGTTAATAAAATACGAAATTAAATTTTATTGAGTCTAGTTTTCATGGAAGAAACAGTGTAAGCAATGAAATTGTAAGTTATGAGATATAATGAACTTTGTGAGACAAGGTCGGAATGGGTTCGGGTTCCCTTGTTCTAACTTTGGAAAAATCATCAAAAATTATAAAAAAATAATTATGGGCTTAAATTTATATGTTTAAATCGTTAACGAGTCTATTTTCAAGAGTAACAAACGGAAACATCATCCAAATTCCGTACTAAGAGATAAATAATTTTTAGTAAGGAAAGGTTGAAGCTGTCAAACAATAGAATCGGGATAGATTTGAAGATTTTTCTGTACTTATTTGATAAACTATAAAATTTGAAAATTTTATGGTAGAAAGGTTTTGAGTCCAGTTTCAAAAACATCAAGCGGATTTTAATTTGGAGTTCTGTAGCTCAAGATATAAATAATTTAGGGACAATGACTCAAGTAGACAACTTTAAATGAACATATAAGTAAATAATGAAAACATATATGAATATTTAGCTAGTATGAGTTACATTAAAAATGGATCACAAGGCCAAGGCCAATTTGGGCCGAGTGGGCCACACAAACGTGCGGGGTCCATTTTTACCGGAATGTTTCTAAGGTTGCACGGGTCGCCCAAGTCGACTGTGAACCTACTGTAAGGTCGGTAAGCGCTACTTAAACCCCTAAATCTATGAAAATGACTGAATGATATCTGTACTGAGCATGTTAATATCTGAACCGAATATAAGTACTGAAATTGCATAATAGCATATCATCCATTGTATGTTGCATTGCATTGGGTTGAGGGTTGTTATTTGGAGGAAGTGTACTGAAAGGCTTTAAGCCTAATTTACTGGCACCTCAGCTGCAAACTACTGTTTTGTGCCGCAATCGGTACTACTTGGAGTGTAGGGACGGGTGGGTTGATTATATTCCCACATGGAGTGTAGGGTTGGACGGAGATGGTGTGTAGTAGTTGGATGGGTAGGATTTTGCTACTGCATAACTGTTACTGCTACTGATACTATGATAGGCTAAGGCCTTACTGCATTTTTGACACTGTACTGAGATGGGCTAAGGCCCAAACTGTCACTAATACTGAAAAGGGCTTAGGCCCAAGACTCTTCAACTGTGCACTGTGAATACTAATTGTTTGTTTGTTTCTGCAGGATTACACACTGAGTTTATGTAAACTCACCCTTTTTGTTTAATGTGCACAGGTAATCCCCAAACTTAGATGGATCGGTGCGACGGAGGACTCAGCGGTGACTAGAGGTGTTCATGGGCTGGGCGGCCCGGCTCGGCCCGACAGCCCGCCCGAAAAATGGGAGGGTTTGGGTAAAAATTTAGGCCTGAAATATGGGCTTGGGTAAAAATTGAGGCCCGTTTTAAAAACGGGCTGGGCCTCGGGCAAAATTTTTTTGGCCCAGCCCGGCTATAAATAATATTTTTTTAAATTTTATTATTAAATTTTACATTTGACCTCTCCCATTTCCCCTCCCCATTTCCCCAACCCCGTTAAACTTTAGATAGAAATCCCTAACCCCTTTCCTTCCCTCCTCCCTTTTTTTCCCCAAATCGAAAACCCACCTCCAGTCCCCACCGATCCACCATCCCACCTCCGGTCTCCGGTCCTCCAGCACTCCACCTCCACTCCACGACACTAGGTGGCATTGTTGTTCTCTTCACTTCGATTCTTCTGCAACTTCCGACCCAAACCCTTCAAATCAACAAGTTCAAGGTAACATGCTTCGATTCTTCTTCACTTTAGTTTTCATTTTAATCATGTACATAAGAGAAGGCTGCTCTTTATTGCTGAGTTTAGTGACGGTGACATGCTTCAATTTTTAATATACTATTGCGGTGTTGCCATGTTCTCTTTGAACTTTGAAGTCATTTGCTAGTGCTTTTCTGTAAAAATTGTCTAGATGGGCTTGATCATTTTCCAGATTTTGGCATGTCTTTTCTACCTTTATCTTTCAAATTTATTTTATTTAAATTCAATAATAATATTATATATATTATTACGTGGATCAAGCTTGATTATATGCAGTGGAAATGACTTCAATCGTACTTCGATTTCCATTTTTAATGAAGTTAGTACTTCAAGAAAAAAATCGATTTTAGATAAATTGTTTAACTTCAAATTAAAAGAAAAAGCATTTAAAGTTTAAATAAAATTATTAAGTATATATTTTTAAAATGATATGGAACGGTTGAGTAAGCCTAAATTGTCCATTTAACTTTACAAAGACAAATTTTTATATTTAAATTACATCCAACTTTGTTTTTTGGGGGTCTTGTTGAGGAAAAGTCAATCTTTAAAGGATTGTATTATGGCGGGGTTTTGTTTTTCGTAGAGTTTCGGTTAGTAAAAATACATTTTGTAAGCTCATGGGATCAATATCTATAATTAATATTATGTATAATATTGATATTTCTTGTGAATTTACAGATCATATCTATATTGGTCGAGGTATTCCTTAAATTTAGTGAACCTAATGAGCTCTCGAACACTGTTTTAAATTCTCTTAGTACAACACTGTTTTAAATTCTCTAATAAGGAGCCTATCTACATTTATATCCATATGTTATTTCTTCTTGTATGAAAACAGACCAAACAAGTTTTAATGAACATAAGAGACATAGGACTTTGATAATGAAATGATTTTGATACGTCTAAGAACATGTTCACTACTGGTCCAAAAAAACAAACAACCAACCCTCTTTGAAAAATCGAGTCTTTTATTGTAGCAAAGGTCGTTTAACTGGCATTCACATGGGTCTAATTTTGTCTTGTCTCCTATCCTATGGAACACCGACAGCAGGAGAAATGAGAGATACATTATATCTTCTAGGGGCGTAGATGCTGCAACTCTTTGCTCATTCCATTATTACTTCACTTCTTGTAGTAGTAACATTTCCCATTGTATTTTGTACATGTTTTTCATAATTTTAATCTCATCTTTTTTTGTTTTTGCTTTGTTTTATTGCAGAAACAAGCTATTGAGGTAGAAAAACAGCAGGCCCAGTCAGGTTGCTATCACTTAGAGGTTGCTATCACACCCTTTCCTTCGAAACTATCAAACTCAGATCTTTTCATAAATGATGTGTGGTTTGATATAATTTGATATTTGATATAACTTTAATAACAATTAGTTTTAACTTTTAGGTAAAAAAAAGGCCGGGCCGGGCCCGGGCTTCATATTTTTTCCACAAGCCGGGCTTGGGTTACATTTCAGGCCCATATTTCGGGTCGGGCCGAGCCCGGGCCTAGTAAGCGGGCCGAAAATTTTTTTGGGCCCGACCCAGCCCGGCCCATGAACACCTCTAGCGGTGACCACAGAAATATTTAGACTTCATGGTTTTCAATTTACGTTTTATGATTTAATTATTATTGATTATTTGAGTTGTAATTTAAGGACCCTCTAGGACTTTGGTTTTAAATTTTGGGTTTTTATTTATTTATTTTACTTTATGGATTTATACCTACTGGTCGTAAGAAATTCAATTTTCAAAAAGTTAAAGTAGTTTCTAAATGCATGATCACTTAGACTGTTTTATTAAAGCTTCCGCAATGAGGGATGTTTCAAAACAAATGTTTTAAATGAATAAAGACGACTTCCTAAGTTCTAACAAAGGTTTACTAAAGATAATAACATGGAATGTTTTCAACGTAACATCGAGGTTTCAAAAACACTATCGTGTGACATTGCCAGATACGACCATAACGTCTAGGTTGGGTTTGGGGTATTACAACAGGAATGCCACATCTTATCAAAACTTAATCACACTTGAAGAAGAGAGAAAATTTTAGTATCGGTTTATACTATAAATATAGCACAAGCTAGCTCTAATACCAATTATTGGAAAAAATTTCCAGTTCAAAAATGTTTTTCTTGCTCAGCGAAAAAATAAAAATTTGAAAATCGAGCCAGTTTGTGATATTTATAGCAATAAACATTTCTTGAAATCACACTTGTGTTTTGGGCTAGCGAGTCCTTGTCGTTTTCGACTTTCAACCTAACATCTTTCTTCGCTATCCTCATACCACGAACTACTTCGAGTGTGGGCTCGAACAACAAGAACCAAAAATAATTTATTACTTTCAGTAGTAAAATAATTCTCTTAATAAAACCGATAGAAATTATTGTTCCTAGAAAGTATAATTTATTCTAAGAAAATAAATTTCCACTACTTTCTTGCAAAAAAAATATGAAACTTATGTGTTAATAGCTCTACCAGTGCTATCTATTTATAAAGAAAATATGAAAGAATCCTGATTGAATAAGTATAACACAAATAATATTTATTTAATAAAAAGAACTCTCTAGTCTAACTAGGAGAGGGGGCACACCCTAGATAAAAACTCTAGGTTTGTAATCTAGCATATGTAAAATTAGGGGAGTTGGGCCTCTCATATATTGGGTCCAATTATTTGTGCCTCCTAGACTTTTGATCCACCATTTTATAATTTAATCCAACCCAATATTTATTTTTAATTCCCAAAAGAAATATTAATTAGTTAATTAATTTAATTAACTAAATTAATTTATCAATTAAATAATTTTTTCATTCCAATTCTAATTGATTAAAGTCATAATGATTTTACCGTAAAAGAATCTATGAGGAAATATATTTAATTTTTGTATTCAATGGATTCATAATGACTAATTACTTTAATTTCATTTTGAACTACAATTATTTAATTAAAATCAATTAAATAATAATTCAAAACCTTAAATTAATTATCAACTCATTTTTATACTTAGTGAGAAAACGCATTCATTTGTGAAAGCAATCTATTTCTCTAACTTCATTATTCCTATTCATTTTGTTCATTGGTTATACATGCAATTCATTTATGGTTTCAATAAGTTAATGGAAAGACCATTTGGACATATATAATTAAGTCTCAAATAATTTATAGTTAAGTTCCAACTTTTCGCCTATTAATTATAAACTTATTTAGTCACCAAGTCATTCTAGTATAGTATCGTAATTGAGCTCTCCCTAATTACATACCATTACGAAAGTTACTTAATTAGTGCTCATCCAATGACATTATCATTACTGTGTTACCCTTATAAGATATCCTTAATCTCTTTGGGATAATATATTTTATCTCGTGGTAATCTTTACATATTCTCTCATGAAAAGTCAATTACTATCAAATAGTAATTAAGTCATTTGTCACAAAGACAAACGACTCGTGGCCACATTTGCTTTTCATTTATCATGTAATGCTAATGAGAAGATATCGTTTACCTATTAGTTGGACTATGAATTCCACTATTGTGAATGATGCTACATACTTCAAAAGTCATATACCTAATGCACCAGTTGTTAGTTCTTTATCTATTTGAACTCAGGCTTTTACTTACATCAAAGTATACGAGTTACGCATACATAGTTCATCATTCACACAGGATTATGGTATGTCACACTATGAATGTCACAAGTGAATAAATCCATAAACAGATCTAGGATCTATTATACTTAGGTCATGTTCGATGTACTGTCAGTCCAGTCAATCATATTTATGTCTCTATTTTTTAGGAGTCATCCACTCTGATGCTCAAGACAAAACATCCCCGAATTGGACTTTATAGATGACATATTAGTCTTTGAATTAATTTGTGTATTTATGATTAGACTAAGGAGATATTTAGGTTTATCTACAAATGCAAGTTGTCTTTTCGTATTATGATCCGACCATGTAATGCCGCTTAGTTTTAGTTAAATATTAGATAACCAGTGAGCTAATATTTGCTTCCATTTTGCTTTGCGTGCAAAAACATTGAAGACAATATAAAAAGGGTATTAATGTATTCATGGATGATATTATTAAACCAATTTGTTCAAAAAATACAAGTATCCAAAACGAATATACTACAATTAGGTCCCAACAGTTTGGAGGTAACTTCTCAGACAATTGATTTTGCCTCAGTAGATCCCTTATTGATGGATCGTCCCTCAGTGGATCTTCTCCACGAAATAAACCTCTCATTGGGTTGTTAAAAGTTCTCTCTAGCTCATGATCAAATGGTATGAATGCATTGTTGCTTCGAGTCATACACTGAAAAAAGAACAACAAAAGAAACAAGAACAATTAAATAAATTAAATAAAAAATGAATTGAACATAAAAGAAAACGGAGTGTCATATCTATAAATTTATATTTCACTAATTAGCTTCCCTATCAAAGCATGCAAGAATCATAAAAAACCAAACGTCGCACACAAAATCTCCTTGTCAATAGTGCCAACAACTTGATCGTACCATGGTGTTCCAACATCAAACACAAAAATTTGCACAAAAGATATAAAAATTGAAATACAGCTTTGACTGTAAGTGTCACAAATCAGTTGTAATATTTCTAGTGTTTACAATAGAAGATTGAGTATTCTGAGGATCGAACCCAAAGAAGACTGGGTGAAAAAATTGACCAACAACGACCAAGCATGCAACAAGGAAGTGTAGCTAGTTAATTTCTAAATACCATAATAAGGCAAATCATAAATGAGTAAATTATGCTAAAATATAAATTAAGACTAATTTTCAATTAAACCAATTTCAAAAAATTACCAAATAAGTAAACAATATGGTTGACTAATATCCATGTAAACAATTAATTCTTAACTTAAGGATCTAGAACATCTAATTTTTCTAATTGGTCCAATTTTACCTCTCAGTCACCATTTTGCCTAATTAAGAAATTTAATCGAGTTAATCTCTCGACCTTACCAAATTAAATCAGGCTAATCGAATTAGTGCTCAATAGGATCTCCTCTCGGTCTCACCTATTTAGATAATTCCTTAGAGTCGTCAATTCTAGGTTATCAATTTCATTTGATTTAGTCCAAATTTTATGATCTAGTCCCTAAACCTTAAATTAATTGATTAACACTTCAATTATCAACCACAAACAAAATTAGTTCATACCTATAATTGATTGAATCAAACCAATCAATTTCATGCCAAATCAACCAAGAAAATAACAAAAAATAGCTAAGGTTTAGAAATGCTTAATAAAATTGATGAAACCCTTTAATTGATAGAAGGATAATGCTTTGAATCCACGAATATTGATAGCTCAATTGACAAATGTGAAATCGGATAAAGAAACCATGGAAAATCTATTGGAATATTACAACAATTGCAATAGATACAAGAAGGTCCCTATTCTTTTTTCTAAGAAGGGTAAAAGTGTAAATTATTCTAAAATAGTATTTTCTAAAATCTAACCTAAAAGAGCTAGTGCTAAGAATCTATAAAAAATTCTCCCAAAAATGTGTCATGAAGTATCTTTTATAGTCCGGCACAAATTGACTTCTAATTGACAATTTTATCCTCACTTAACACTTGACTTAAGCTTTGTTGGATTGAAAATTGCCCTTCAGATTTTTTTCCTTGTCAGAGTTGGTGTCGTGACATCCTTAGCAGACTACTCCCTTGGTGTTTTGATCTTCAGTGTCGTAACAAGAACCTTTTTGGTGTAGCGACATTGCCCTTAGGTGACATGACTTCTTTAACTTTGGAGACTGTGATCAATGTTGCAAATTGCTAGATCAGTGTTGTAACAACAAAAGGTTGGTGCCGCGACATCATGCCCTTTATGTTACGACTTTGGAAGGAGTTCCCTCGATTGTGCATTTTGTTTAATTCCAACTCTTTGATTGATGGTGAAGGCATTGGTGTTGTGACATCAACAACTTGATGTCACGACCTTGATTCTAGTTTAGGCCTTTCTACCCATTTTCACACTAACCAAGTGCCTGAAACAAGCTCAGTTTAAAGGTTAAGATCCTAATGGCAAAAACTTGCCATTTTATTCCAAATATATATATAAAAACGCAATAAAAACTAAAACTAAACATGAAATCTAATAAGTAAAAAATTGTAATAAAAACCACTATTAAATACTTGAGAATAAACTCTTCAAGTGTTTAAAGAACTTAATTAACATATATAAATACGACATATCACCCAACATTAGGGGTGTTCAAATGGTTGGTTCAGTTAATAATGCAACTGAATTACTATTAACCGAATTACCTCAAATGTAAAAATCTTTAAATGTTAACCGAACCGAATTTTTTTTCAAATACATTAACCGAATCAAAATATTTCTGTTAATTTGACCAGTTAACCAAAATTTATATGTTTTTGTCTTTTGGTTAAAATAAGTATAAAACATATAAAAAAATACATTGCTAATAAAAAAATTATATTATATAATATATATTATTTATTTTAGTTAATTCGGTTAATTACTTAATTTCAAACCAAATTAACCGATAGCTGAAATTTCAAAAACTCATTAAGCAACCTCTGACCGAACTAAATTTGGCCACCAATCGATTAACCGAATTAGGTCGGTTCGATCAGTTGATTCAGTTTTAACCAAACTATGAACACCCTTACCCAACATCGAGATGCCTCAAAAGAGTTTAAAATAATAATAATAATGTGTATAAATGGAATGTGAATTAAATTGACTCGTAATCCAAATGTAGCATCACTTGCTCAGGTTATTGGATTAATCCGGGTAAGTAGGTGTTAAATCTAGGCACAAAAGCCAAGTAATGTTGTTCTTGACCATGTATGCTTTCCATTGGAAGGAGGAAATAAAGCTTGGGTAGTTAATTTTTTCCATGAGGTCTCAATGCTATAGCACCCCAGAATAACTTGTGGACTTGGTTAGACTTTGGTGTCAAATGGCTCGTAATGTAGATGTCTTGAAGATTGAAAATAAGAACTGGACGATGTGTTTGATCAAATAGTCTGATCCTTGTTTCCGAATGAAGAAAAAACACAAAGTTTCAAGTATCGATTAGAAGTTTTTCTATAGTGGTGACATTGATCACTCAGTTATGTAGGATTTGCATAATTTCCTTCTTCGTTCTTTTATTTTAATTGTTTTCATTTTATTTTCTATTATTCCATGTGTTGTATTTGTTAATTTTCTATTATAGGTACCGAATAAGGATGAGTAAAGCAAGACAGATCAAAATCGGCCAACCAGATGCCACGCCACAATACTATGACTTGGGGGCATGAGGTCGTGACATGCTAGTGAGGGCATATTTCAAATAGTGGGTTAAGTCGCAACTTGAAGGGGTATAACATCGTGGCTTTTTGTTTTGATGACATGACATAATGGATTGCCCGTGCCTTGGATATTGCATTTTTAATACATGAAAGGGGACACCATTGCAATGTTGTGTTCAAAATTTAAATTTCTTGTAGCGCCGCAGTTTGGAGCCAATTAAAAACGTTTCTTTTAATTTTCTTTTTATTATCTCAATCGTTTCTTTTTATTTTCCTTCCTTTTCTTTTATTCTTTTCTCATTTGAAACAAGGTTATCTCATTTTATCTTCCCTTTTGCCATTTGTGATTTTTCTCAAAAGCCAAAAGAGTGATTCTCTTCTTGACTACTTTCCCCAATGTGTTATCCTTCCATCTTACATCTCCATTAATAGATAAGTTATTAGCATTGATGTTGATTGATGGTGACTTTTGGGGATTCCATTATTGATCTTTGCTTTAGAAATTTATCACTACTCTTATCTTTTCTTGCATATGCTTGTTGTCTTTTAAATTTCTAATGTTGATTACTAGGAAATATAACTAAGATTTACTTAAATTAGTGATTTCTAATGAGATTTTAAGCATTGATCAATTGTTCCTCTTGTAGCTAATGGCTTCACACTAAAATGATAGTAATGCTATGTTTTCCTTCTAACCAGTATCTCCACTTGGTCTAAATCAACTAACGGAAAGCCCTCGAGCTATCCATTCAGTCTCACTCAGTTAGTTCTCGCACCTCTCAGTGGTTGACGTTTGGCTCAATTAATTTGGTTCTACACGATAAACTCTCATTTTGGTCTCATCTATCTATAATTTCCACATAGATTTGTCAAACCTAAATTATTAAGCATATCAAATCAGTTATACATAGCATTAATACCAAATTCATGTAAAAGTAAACATTAACAACAATCTAAACAACCAATCACATGAAGAGTTCAACCCATAATCATATTAAGCACATCAATAAAAATGATTTCCATATCAGATTTATGAAATTGAATTAAAGGAAAGTCAAATTGAGTTTAGATCTACTCATTCAAGAAGAAGAATCATCTCTCATTGATCTCCATTGAAGTTGATCTCTATTCCAATCCCGTTGCCCATCAGAACTTATAGTAAAATGCAAAGATTTATAAATGGAAACTAGAGAAATGAAATTATAAAAGAAACAGGAAATGCAGAGAAAACACTTCAACAAATCAAATTTTTTGTTCTATCTAATCTTTCCTCCTATTTTTTCAGCTATTATGAGGAGTAACATTTATATTAATGATTTAAAAATAGTTCAATTACATTTTCCCCTTAATTTGAAATTAAATTAAAGCTCAAAAAGTCAATGGTCGTGTCAAAATTTCCTGAAATTACCCTTAGTAACCGCTCTAGATCTTACAGTTATAACGGTCTTGTCGGGACAATGTCAAGCTTGTTGTCGCGACAATGATGGCCTATTTCATGTCTTTAAACAAAGAGGGCAGTGTCACATAAAGGTGTTTTTTGTGGTCGTAACAAGACATGGATCCTTCAAACTTCATAGCCAAGTTAGTGGGCATCTTGTCGCGACAAGGTTGTTTTTATGGTCTCGACAATGCCAGACACGAGGTCTCTATGACCAAGTCAGTAGACTCATTGCCGCGATAAGGGTTCTTCTTGTCCAATCTTCCAAGCCACTTTGTGTTCCTCACTATGCCATCATATGTTTTGACCTACAATGCCAATTTCACACAAGGTAGGTGTAATTTTATACTTAAATAATACTAAAATAGGTGCAAATTAACAAGTAAATGCCTATAAAGAGTAACAAAATTAATAATAAAATAAGAGTTATACAATATCCAAATAATAATAACAAAATAAAAGCAACATAATAATGAAATATGACAACAAAATAGTGAAAAACCAACAAGAAAATAAATTTTTTACATATTCGGGACCAAACTCTAATTAAAAAACTTTACCCAAAATTCAAACCAATTTTTAAATAAACTTTTTTTTCTTTGTTGAACTATTTTTCGGATTTATATTCTTATTAAAGCACTCTGACTTTTGAGACGGATTGTCTAATTTAGACTCATTTATTTACTTTGAAGCGCATGCAAATATAATAATTCTTTTCGAGAAAGAGAGCAGCAGCATAGGAATTGAAGCATGGAAAAAATCACGTGAGTGGGACCCAGCAGTCAATTGGATGAGTGGGGACAGCAAACATGAACCAGTAATACTCTGTCATTCCTCAGCTTTTTTCTTTTCTTTTTTTCTTTTTCCCTCTCTATGAGCCTGCTCTGCATATTTCTTGTCTTCTTGTATGTTCTTTGCTATTTCATGTCCCAGTTCCAGTTTCATTTTCTCTTTTGGTCTTTAACATTTTCAAATCCTTTTAGGTATTATCTCCATCTTCACAATCACTTATTGCAAAGTATAAAACACCCATTTTATTTTTTTTGGTTGAAAAATGTTTTATGGCGGAAGGAAAGCATCAAGATCTCGCTCTCATTACTCATTATTGCTCCACATTATGTTTTTTTCTTTTTCCTTTTTATGCTTAATGGTTCGAATGATCACAGTCTCACATTGCCGCATTTGCACTGAATAATGCGAGCTTTTGACTCTCCAACGATATTGCATCTCACATTTCTCCATTTCACGTATTCTCTGCTCAATATTTTACTATGAAGTTTGGTGAGTCTTTTCTTTCACAATCTTGCCTCCCTTAACCTCTTCCTCTTTTTGCGGGTTATAAATTAATTACGGAAATATTAGGTTTTAGCTGTTTATTATTCAACAGATCAGTTGTTTTCATATGCTTTTTTTTTTACTGCGTATGATTCTTGTCTGTCTTTTCCTTTGATTTATTTTGTTATGTTCTCCGTATTTCAACCTAATTTGGTCGATTGGAGTGAATTACTATGAGTCTGATGTACTGATTGCTTTCTAATTGTTAAAAATGTGTTATAAAAGTTTCTAATGAGCAGCATTTGGCTCCAAGGACTCTTGTTTGCTTCAATTGTTTGCTAGAAATGAACTTGTGTATATTGTTGATACGAGATTAGATTGGTTATTCCCATTGTTTTATGCACCTGCTGTCACTTAAATTCCACAAAACAAATATATATATATTTATATCAATGGGGAACTATGAATTGTATGCAATAATTCGTGTTACTGTTGAATTGCTTACCTCAAACATGTAATGAGTCATTGTCATTAATGGTGACATAATTGATTCTATAAGAATTTTCCATTTATTTCTCTATATGTTGTATTCTAATTCCTTGAGGATATGTTCAGCTCCTGGTTGGTCTTTCTAAATTTTCCATTAGAAGCCTGTTCAGAAGTTTTCTTTCTACTCTGAGACATTATTTTTAGAATACAAAAAAGTCTGCTCCTGAAGGCATCTCATCAAAATCACTGTTGTTTTTTTACCTCATATTCCTCAACTAATATCTCTAATGCATACTGCTGATTGTGTGTGCCTGATGTGGAGCAAGTACTCTCAAGTTAAACCCCTCAGAACTAATCTGAAATCTCAATAAAACTTCTCCAAAATCTCACCTTTTTACGACCAGTGTTTTGACATCTAGATTGCCACAGAATTATCTTATGAGTGCATGAATTGACTCAGGCTCTCAACAAAGTGATTTGGTGTCGTCCCATGAGCAAAGTGTAAATGGAAGTTTCAGAAAGTTTACATCTGGTCCGTATGTAATTTTAACATCCATTTTCTAACAACTAGTAGGTTACAAATTTACTAAATTTTTCTTTGTGATATCAAGTTAAGCCTATATTATTTTCATTTTTGTACCATATGCCCAGTTGTGGATCTGCAGGCATTTTACTAGAACCATTACAACAATTTCTCATAGAACTAGAAAATGATATATCGGTATGATCCTTAATCAAATACGAACAAGTACATGTAGTGGTCCTTGATTACTATGTTGTCTATAATTCCTGCAATCTTGTTTTTGCTTAAGTTCAGGGCAAGGTATAAATTTACTCCTAGAAAAGAAACTTGACTTTGACAGAAAGTTGCATTAGCATGTCATGTTTCACACAATTGAAAATATTAATATAGGAAATACATCCATCAGATCTAATTAACTTGATATTGTTTGCAAATCTTAATATCAGGCATGATTTATGTTGTTAATTTCACTTGTTACTTTCCTTGTTTCTGCAAAGTAAATATAATGCTTCATTTTTACTCTTATCAAATTCTTGGAATTTTTCCTTTTGTACTTTCCATGATTTTGAAAGTAGAAATCAAGCTTTAGATGATTTTTTCCTTTCTCCTTTTCGATCTCTTTGGGCATCCAGCATGTTTTCCTTTATATTTTAGCATTTAACTTTTTGTTCTTCTGAAACATACTCCACTGCAAAACTAGAAATCTGGGATTAATGCAGACTCTAACAAATAATATGGGTCAGGTTTTGTGCGAAATGATTTAGACTCTTCTCCGGGGCAGAGCTTAGATGGAAGTTTCAGAAAATCCAACTCTGGTTAGTTCCACAACTTCCTTTTATTTGATTTTCTCTTGAGTTGTAAAAATTGTGTGCTATGTTATCTTTGTCTTGCTCAATTGTCACTGTGCATTATGAACTTATGGTTTTAAGCATGGTTTAGATGTGTATATTATGCTGTTCTTTCATTTAAAAGTTCATTAATAAAAATGTCAGACTGGGCACGTTGTGGATGAATCAGTCTGTACTGCAAGTTTCAGCCAGCCCTCATATGCAGTCAATATATCTAGAAAATCATAAAAATAAAGCACATTAGAAATACTTATAAACAAGAAAAAGGTGGCCAAACCTTGTACCATCTATCGAAAAAAGTTTTAGGTTGCCAAAGAACCATCTGTAGAACTTAGATGTAGTGATCTGGAGTTCTAATCAGCACTCAAATCCTTGAACACCAAGAGACATCTCCTGGTTATAGCTACTCAATTGTTTGGGCTCCACATTATCCATATAGCAACCTTCTGAAGGTCGGATAATAAACTAGTGGCCAGTTTGTTTCATAAACAAAAGATGCTAAAACACTTCTCTTTCTCGACATAAACTCACAACGGAAAAATCTTTTCCTTTTCCTTTTGGTTGTGCGGGAAAATAAAGAAAAACTAGAGTATGGTTGTGGGTGTAGCAGAAGTGTCAAATCATACTTTATGGTTCGCCTTAAGCAAAGTTTTGTGTCCTTGCGTAAATTACAATCTTAATTACTTCTAAATGCAACTTTTGCAACCCTCATAAGCTTCAATCAAGTTCCTCTTTATTTAAGATTTAATCAATTAAGTCAAAGTTAATTCAAATTTTGGTTCTAATTTCAGGAATGTTACTTATTATGTGGCCCATTGGACTTCCAGTATGCTAACACTGAATATAAATTAGATTTCAAACTATAAAAAAGGAAATTAATTTGTTCTCATAGGTTAGGGGATGTATCTAGCAATGCATTAGGATCTCTTGCATATTGAAGAGTCAAGGTAATCTCAACATAACCTTTTAGTGCTTAGTCTATCAATATAATTCATTCCTTTTACCATATTTCTTTGATGTGGTTCTTAGTTAGCTTTGTGAATTCTAGATTGTTCTTAATATCTTGAAATTATCATTTTTTGTTAAAAGACTTCATCTAATTGAGCAAAAAACAATTGAGATGTGTCTCGTTATTATCACTCCTGAAGTGATAAATCCTCCAGAAAGTACTAATTATTTCCACGTGCTTCATGCAATATCCAAAATTATCTTATTACATCTTTTATTAGGACTATTCAAATAAATCTAAGTATGATGGTTCACGGACAAGATAACATGGCATCAAAGTCAGAAGACTACCACTTACATGATTGACACATAAAAACGATTCTAGAGATACTTGAGTAAGCTAAGAAATGGAGTTCTCATAGAAGCACATATTTAGTTAACTTGTTCTTATTATTGTTACTTGAATTTTTTGGTTATGGTTTCCATGTTAATGTTGTTGCAATGTGAAACAACACTGGTATTAAAATGAAATTGCATCCATCACATGATAAAAAATGTGGACTTGGTCTTGTGTGGAGTGGGAAATCTGAGCAGCTAAGAATTGAAAGAAATTCACATGCATAATTGAATGAATAGGGTTTTGGGTTTTCTAGCAACATTTCACTAAAATTCTCTTAGTGATAATGAAAAACCAATCCCATTAATATTCTAGTAGAGTATTTATACTAAGACTTTTACTAATAGTTCTATTAACCCTTTAGTAAAATATTTAAACCGTCACATTAAATATTTAATAAATAAAGTAAAACACTAATAGAATCAAATAAAATAATGTAAAATACAAACTTTAAATAATTAAACTAAATTTGATGCTCTTGCATCATTTTCCCCTTGTTGAAAAAGAAAAAAAATGCCTACTTCAGTTGCAAAAACTTTGATTGCCTCCACATAAACTTCAAGATCAAGTATCCTTAACTCATCCTCTACAATCCAAGTAATTTCATGAGTTTGTCTTCTCAACCAGCTTAATAGGAATGGCCTATAGGCTTCACTCTTCCATGATCTCACCTTTCTAACATTGAGAACTTCTTGCATAACCTCACTTTGCCTTGCAGGAAGTTGACTAGTTCGGTAACAACAATCATGTTTCCTTCTTTGAATTCTAAAGTGGAACCTCAAAATCTAAGCACAAATTTGGCCATTAATTCGGGTCTGGACAGCAAGTGGTAAGACACACTAGATCTAAGATTAAAATAAAGAGATCAATGAAAACCAACTAAAAGAAAAATAAATCTTATGATTAATGTGGTGATGGGTGGCCTTGAGTAGTCTTTATTGGGCCCTCCTGATATGGACACCTAAATGAAGCACAAGTTATATTTAATAATCAAGAAAATAAATTTGATTTGGAAATAAACAAGAATGAAATTGGGCTTATTGTTGAGTAATTGTGTAGCACCCTTCACCCATCCTAATGTACAGTATGAATAGGAGATGCCACCTATAACATCTCATACTTGACCTGATTGTCTTGCTTAAGTTACGGAATGCCACATTTGTTGCTGGAGCAACTACAATTCAATTTAACCACATAAACGTGCTATTAATCATAATACTCATTCAAAATATGTTATATATTCATTTTTGGGTCCTTTATAAGCTTACGAAAGCTCTTAAGGTGACTTGGGGTTGAATAATGACTAAATTGTAAAGTTTTCAAAATATCGGGTTGGTGTTGTGACTTCAGGGATTCCTCGTCGCGACACAACTTACTGACTTGATCTCGTTGCGATGTTAAGGGGCCTAATGTTGCGACGTGACCGCCTGTTTCCAAATGGTTTAAATAATACCAATTCACAATGACTTAACAAGTTGACCAAATTCATATTCAACTTGTTTTTAACACAACATATACATCCAATACCTCAAATATTACATTAAATGTGTCATCACTAACCAAATCATCAAATTAATCATTCAATTCAAGAACAAACATTATCATACAAGACCATTCTACCATTTGAATCATTCAAACATTAGGCATTATATATATGCAAGTTTAACTTTTCAAATATTATACCATTTCAATTACACAACTCACCATTTCTAGCATTAACTATCCACATAATCATATAATATACAAAATCGACTCACAACTTAGGTACATGTCATATATCGAAATGAAAATGGACTATACAAATATTGCTGAGTCGAGGGTCGTTTGCTAAATGTTGAATCACACCTCGGAACTTCGAGATTTACCTAAACCTGCGCACGGAGTAAACAAACCGTATGCTGAGCGATAAAGCTCAGTGATACTTCCATGATTCAAGTCAATAAAACACAAGTATTAATTGAATGCATTTAACCAATTCAAATTCAATCTTTAGCCATATCACATACACATACATGCCCAAAGCTTTCAATATCATATGAAATATACATATAACCATTTTGTACATCAATTCATTTGATATTAACATTTAAACTTATCATATCATGTCATTCAACATTACATTAGAATCGACGAAATCATATCATTTGTTAAATGCCAATTTTATACCATTTAAACATTCAAAACCATTCATGTATCAAACATGTATACCTTTAATATTAAGCTATCAATTTTCATGTTCAATCAATATCATTTAACCATTTAACTTACTATTCAAATATCTTTACGAGTTTATTAACTCATTCGTATTCAATTCGCCCTTAGAGCTTGATTCTAAACGGATCACATAATTTTTATATATTTTCTTATCGTAAATTACATATATGCATTCATATAGCTCTTTATTATCACATCATTTCATACACTATTATCAATTCACAATTTTATACCATATCAATTCAAATAATACATTATAGTAGTTTACTAAAATTCGGTTTATTTCATTTTTCAACGGATTCTGTTACATGGTTGAACTACACCACACTAAGATACTCGTATGAGTGAAACTACACCACACCTAAACACCGAAATGCTAGGCCTGTAGGCATCAAATGCATATTCATATGCAAATACATCCCTCCACCACACCAAGGTTTCCGTAAAGACAAATAATACTCGATAATTCGCAACAGATGTTGGGTGTTGATATAACCTGTCATAATCTTCATATCATCACATATCCTGTACAAGCATGCATATGACCTTATTGGTATGTCAATCCTATCCTAACTTTTTACTAAGTTAAAATTGGCATCATATATTCTTATTTGCATTATCATACTTTGTAATCATTTACATTTTCCTGTCATACCCTATAATCGGTCACATTTGTATGTTCATACCCTATGTACTGTACTATCACATAATAATTATTTATCTCATTTCATTTTAATTCATCATTAGCATACAATATATCTTATCTTATAACATGTTTCAATCCATTCTTACATTCAAATCATGTCCCACTAAATTATACTACTTTCCATTTTATTCAATTCACCAACTATCTTGATATTCAATATCAATCATAACAAATCAATTCATATGATTATTATGAAGTCACCTCGATGCTCAATCATGCAATATGACATGAATATTAAAGAAATAAATTGATCTCGAATAATAAAAGCATAAATCGTAATCTCGCGTCACTCATTGACGACTCTCACTTTTCTTTTTCCTCTTGACAGCCCGTCATCGTCTTTTACTACGATCAATAATTCAATAAATAAAACAATATAAGATTTTATTCAATCCACATTCAAATATAAAGCCACACATATTTTGCATTTTATTTTATTTAGTTACTAAACTCGGGATAGGTATATCTTTCGATATTTAGCTTTAGATCAAAATTTAATTGTGCATTCTCTCATCAGGGATCTTATACTTTCTATTCCTAGCATAATTTCATAATAGGTTTTAATTTATTTAATTTGGTCTCTAATGTAACAAAGTTATTAAGCTTTACAATTTAGTCATTTTCAAATTCTAAACTTAATATCTATCAATTCAAGCCTAATTCATCATTTTCTCAAAATGACATCTTACTAAAATTTCAACAATTGAACAAATTGATATATGAGCTAGTTAAATCAAACTCTCATGGGCACAAATCTATAAAAATTTATGAATTTAACTTTGTTATGTTATAAATTTTGATGGTCAAATGTTAAAACAATTGAAGAATTCTCTGTTCTTTTCTTTCAAAATGGAACTATCAAACTAATAAAGAAGATGATGCTCATCTCCACTAACTTTAATTTATATAGTTAGAATAGTTGTTAATTAAACTAAACTAATCATGATTACTTATTTAATTAAGTGATTTTTTAATTATAATTTGAGAACTTTAAAAACATTTTAAAATCATTTAGAAAAGGTTTGAGAGTGATAAAAAATGTCAAAAGGCCCAAAACAAGCTCTTGGAAGCCAAAACGAGTCAAAACAGTATAGTGGGAGACAATGTGGTGCATACTGTTGTTACATTGCATAATGTCGTAACGTTGTCTTACATGACATCGCGATGTCACTTATTGTAAGTTTAATGTCGCGACATTTGGAAAGACGATGTCGTGACATCACTCCTTGTATGCTTAATGTCGCGATGTTGCGAGAGACGATGACGCGACATTGTGCTAGAGCAAACAAAAAAACTCTTTACATTCATATATCTAAACGCTTTCATATCATTTCAACAAATCCCGAATCAATTTAAAACATATTCTAAGCTCATTCTATCACTAATATAACTCATTTATTTATTCAAGTATAACAAAGAACTCATTTCGGTAAGGAGACACTTTAAAAGGGTTTAAATGCGCTTGAAAAATTTCAAATGTTTATGCCACACTTAATCTCTATGTACATGTCGATATCTTATTACAAAACCTTCTAAATTTAAACAATTCGACCTCAAGCGGTGATGTGATGCTTCCAAAACAAGTTCCCAGCTTCTCGGACAAGCCCCTTTACCTATGCGTTTAAACAACTAAAGTGTTGAGCTCGAACAACTTAATAAGTACTCAAGATAAACCTACTTATTCTATTTCTTATTAGTGTTGAACCACATTAGGAGTATTTATTACAAAATTCACATAAATCACATTTAGGAATATCTAGCGGATTCATTTCTCATACCATATTATAAGGGCTCAACTTACTAATTATTTATCATTAAGCGATCACATTTCCTAATTCAACTATATGACTGCTAACAAATATTTAATTAAATATGTCCTTTTTTATCGAGTTTGATGTATTATATAAATTATTTCCTTTCATTAAGAGCATATAGAAAACAAAGATTTCAATTTCTATCTTAATTTTATGGTTCTTGTAAACATTTCTTAGTTAATAGCTTTTCTTTTATTGTTGAATACCTAATTTCTCATCGTATTTAGCTTATCACAATTTCATTTATGCCACAATTGGTTGGAACGAGTTATCAAAATATAATCATTCTTAGCGTACCAATTGTTCAATTTCGTTTCACTTATTTATCCTAGTCCTTAGTACGTACCATTTAGTTCAAATATAACTTGTATACATAGGCAAGTCTTACAAGATTTTAATTCATTTTGCCTTTAGTAAACTCTAGCAAAATGACTCAAATGTACAGGATCCATCCAAACACTAGAGAGCACATAAGTGTTAATCCTCCAAAACACCAGAGAACACGTAAGTGCTAAGGTATCAAAGAACGGGCATTATTGTGGAGCCCGAAGGCAACAAAATTCCAGATGATAATAGAACACTAAATCACAACAAAATTCCATATCATATCAAAACTCAATATCAGATTAGATCTTCATATCATAACAAAACTTCATATCTAATCTCTATTGGTATGCGAATTGTATTCTAATTATTTCAATAAGTTTACTAGGGCATATTCAGTTCAGAAGTAACTTATTTCAATTAAGGTTATTAACACATTTATTGATCATACATAGTCGTTTCCAGAATTTTGCAGAATTCATAGGGTTCGGAGTATATTTAGGCAACCCCCTTGTCTAATTCAACATATAGGAGCCAAAGTGCTTTCACATACACATTCAAATCCATATTAACATAGGCTTTATAAATATGTTAATTATTTATATTATGGTTTTCATGAACCAAATATAACAAATTCATTTATTTATCAATATTTTCATAGCAATTTCTGAGTCGTCATAAACTCAAATATACATATTTCCACATTATCACATATCAAATCTCATCTAGTGTACAAAATGGTTATATTAGCATATTAATTTTTAAAATGACCATGGTGACATATTAACTTGCTTTCCATATTAATACCACATTTCATACATAATCACATAAATTAAATAATTCTCATTAACCATTCTCCATGGAAATCACACTTTCATAGAATATTTCTATTTAACACTTAACTTATAACCAATGCTTATTTAGCCAAAATTTTACAAACCACCCTAACAAATAACCAATGCTTATTTAATTCGTATAAAATCACTATATGACCGACTATGGAAGAGCCTTGGCGTAATCATCCATCCTTGGTTTTATTCGTTCAAAACTCTTCAAACTTAGCTCTTAAGTAATTCCAACGTGGCTAGCTACTACATGGACCATTGGGTTAACACAACTTGATTCATTTATGGGCTTCATGGGTTGCGACACTTCTAATGGGCCTTGAGATGCAAAATCCAACAAAATATGAGTTTTAATGGCCCAACATGGGCGTCATATAGTGGGCCTTTACCTCTAGCCCAAAGCTTAAGTCCATATGACCCAGTAACAGTATCCAAATTTGTCCTAAAAACATAGAAGTTTACTACAAAAATTCCAATATGCAAGAAAAGCTCAAAAATTGTAAGTCCTCGAAATTGAATTTCATTTTCAGTAGTTATTACATCTTACCATGTTATATCTAACAAACTTTTGTATTGTTTAAAAACTTACTTGGATTGTACAAAAGTGAGGTTTGTAAAAAAAAATAATGACCATTTTTGTGCACCAAAAATGGAAAGGTTCCAAATGGTAAGTTCCCAAGAGTAGGAACTACTAAAAACAGAACTTTCCTATTAGGGATGCATTTGTTGGTCAAATCTGTGAGAGAAAACAAATAACAAAAAAATCTACCATAATCAATGGAATAGTTGGCAGCAAGAATCAAGGGAATATGAAGGATTTGACCAAGCTTAGTCTATGCAAATTTGAAAATTTATTTTTTCTAGCAATTTATTTCCTATAATAATGGAATAAGCAAAGAAGTTTATTTCTAATGTTCTTTTAAGGTTTGAAGGTTTCCTCTTAAGAGCCTTTATTAGCTTTTTCTTTTCACCAAAATTTCCTTCAAGAAGGGACACAATGCTAACAAAGGTAAATCCACTCTCTTTGAGGAGGATATTCCAGTTCATTACCTAGTGGCCTGGTCTTATTCTTGTGAATGCAACAATTTGGTATTCGAGCCAAGTGTCAGGGGAGATTCAAAATGGAAGACAATGGTGGACACACATACAAAAAACTGAAGCTATTTAGGAGAGCTGTCCAATCACATGTGAAAGTCCTACATCTACTCAACTAACAACCTAGGGGTGTGTTAGCAAGCTTGGGAAGCAATGGAAACCATCTTGCCTATGATAGACGTATTGGGGTTCAAACATCAACATTCATTCCCAGGTACACCAAACTTGATTTTCCCACCTATGATGGTATTAATGATCTATTGGGTTGGTTAAATAGTTGTGAGCAGTTTTTGAATAACAAATGAACTACGATGTTGACAAGGTTTCATTAGCAACCTTCCACATGACATAAGAGGCCTAGATGTGGTTTTACAAGATAGATTAAGAAGAACCAACCCTATCTTGTGTTATTCAAAGAATACTGCCATTTAAGGTTTGGTCCACCATTGAGGAAAAACCCCATTAGGAGAACTCTTTTAACCTTTGAAAAACTAGCATAGTTGATGATTATTTAAGGCAATTCCAAGTGCTACCAGCTCAAGCCACTTCAGTTCAATCATACCAGCAAATTGGCATTTTTAACATAATTAAGAGTGGAAGTAGAGCTTCAAAGTCCCCAAAATCTAGTCACATTTGTGAGTTTAACTTGTGGCTTTGAAAGAAAATAGCAATGGGCTCTATCCAAGGAGAAACACAGTTAGCCAAGACTTAGACAACATCGAAGGTCATTTTCACACCATCAGTTCCTACAATGCGGCTGCAATTGTAGCAGGAGCAAAATCAACCTCAATCTCGAGGACGGGCAACACCAGGGAACCAATCTTCCAGTGCTTGACATGGGCTAAAATGGCCGAAGACAAGGCCATGGGGTTGTGCTTCAATTGCGATTAGCCCTACACTTTTGGACATCAATGAAAACAACTTTTTTGGCTAGAAGTAGAAGATTGGGATCTAGAAGTGGATTAGCCAAACTCCTATGAAGTCTCTAAAATCTCCCTTCATGCGATCATTGGAGCTTGACATTCAAAAACCATGCAATTGTTAGCACAAGTTGAGAACTACCCTCTCACAATTCTAGTTGATTTAGGCAGCACCTGTAATTTTCTAAGTGAACAAGCGATTGAGAAATTGAGTCTTCCAATGAACTAAGAAGCAGGATTGAAGGTGATAGTAGCAAATGGTGCTAAAGCACTAAGCTTAGGAGTTTGTAAGTTGGTGAACTTCAAAGTGGCCCAAAACTCTTTTAATGCTAATTTTTGTCATTTCACTTGATGGGATTTGATTTCAAGATTGAATACAAGGCATGGAAACTCAACCAGGTGGTAGATGCCTTGTTTTGCAATGATGAAGCTGAAATCTTTTCTAATCCTTCAATTCCTTTATTTGATGCTATTCAAGAGGAAACAAATGCCTCGAACACACTCAAGGAGATGCATACTGAAGTTGAGAAAGATGCTCTCTATATTTGTTGAACCATTAGAGGGGCTGATTATGTACAAAGGGAAGGTATATATCTTACCCACTTCTCATGTTACTACTATAAATATCAACTTTGCATGGTAGCACACATGAAAGGGTGCAATGAACTCTCTAACAAATTTATCGAGACTTTTATTGGAAAGGAATGAAGGCAAATATTCAAGCTTTTGTGGCTTCTTATGTCACTTATTAGATGAGCAAAGCAGAGCATTTGCATCTAGCTGGTTTTTTACAGCCACTACAAGTTCCTACCCACATTTGGTTTGACATCTCAATGGACTTCATTGACTGATTGCCAAAATCAAGAGGGAAGTCCATACCTTTCTTTGTGGTTAATAGATTTCCCAATATGCACATTTTATTCCTATGGCCCATACATACACTGCTGTTATTGTTGCTCACATTTTCTTTGAGTAGATCTCTCGTTTACATAGCCTGCCTCAATTAATTGTCTGTGAAGAAATGTCTTCACTAGCACATTTTGGAAGGAATTGTTCAAATTATGTGGCACTCAACTTAATTTCTCTTTTGCCTATCACCATAAACAAATGGTCAGAAGGAAGTTGTCAACCATACAGTTGAGATGTATCTTTGTTGTTTTATAAAAGATATAACCCACGAAGTTGGGTCAGGTGGATTCCTTGGACTGAATATTGCTCAACACTGTTTTTCACACAACCCTCAAAACTTCACCTTTTCAAGTAGTTTATGGTCGTGATCCTCTTTGCTATCTTACATTCTTAGGCCTAAAACGGTTGATGGAGTTGACCAAGCCTTAATCAAAAGAGATGAGATGTTGGTCATAATTTGACATTTTTTATTACAAGCATAGAATCACATGAAGACCACTTATGACAGGCCACGGTGATCTTGAATTTTCTCTTGGAGATTGGGTTTGGTTGCATCTACAACCCCGTCAAAAAACTTCACTGAAAGAACGGGTTCACTCCTAACTCTCACCTAAACTCCATGGACCTTTCCAAATTGTACGACGAGTTGGCCCTCTAGATTATCAATTGGACCTTCTACCTAGTAGAGAGATTCATAATGTGTTTTATGTCTCTCGCCTCAAAGTTTTTAGTGGAGACCCCTTATTTCGTTCCTAGCTTGCCCCCACTATCGAATGACAAAGTAATTCCCCAACCTCATCATGTTTTGTGATCACACCTTAATCGTGGAAAGTGGGAAATTCAATTGCAATGGCAAGGTATGATACTATTGATGCTACATGGGAAATTGTTTCTTTATTCCATAATGATTATCCTTAATTTGAGCTTGAGGACAAGCTTTTTCACTTGGAAGGGAGTAATGTTAAGGATGCATTTGTTGATCAAGTCTACATGAGAAGACAATAATAAAAGATCTACCAAAATCAATGGAATAGTTGGCAGCCAGAATCAAGGGATTATGAAGGATTTGACCAAGCTTAATCTATGCAAATTTGAATCTTTTTTTTTGCTAGCAATTTATTCCTATAATTTTGCAATTTTATTAATGTTCTTTTTAAATGATGTTAAAGGCCATCAAGAAAGGGAATGGAATAAGCAAAGAAGTTTATTTCTAATGTTCTTTTGAGGTCTGAAGGTTCCCCTTTCAAGAGCCTTCATTAGCTGTTTCTTGTCACCATAGGTTCCTCCAAAAAGGGACGCAACGCCAAGAAGGGTAAATCCTCCCTTTTAGAGGAGGATATTTTGGTTCACTGCCTAGTGACTTGGTCTTATTCCCATGCACACAACATTTCCAAAATGGAAAGCTTCCAAAAATGGATGTTTCCAGAAAATGTAACTTTTCAGAACTCCAAAACGAATCCACCGAGCTTCATCCTTGCACTTTGAAACGTCATGAACATCATGAGCTTGTTCAAAATGGCTAGAAACAAACTCTTGAACTCAAATGAGTTTACCCTTCCTGAGCTCGTGTCAAATTCTTTGAGCTGCCCATGTTGAGTGGTATCACACATCATTCCTACCTCCTTGTCTTTTGCCTTTTAAATCTTTCACTATTGAAAATACATTCAGTTTGTTGATTTTGGATGTAGCCATCTCCTTGTAATGCTAGAGCATGAAATTTAGTTTAATTTTATAAAGTTTGCGTTTTAGGTTTTTTAAGTCTATTTGTGTTTTACATTATTTTATTAAATATTTAATTTTTCATTTGATTAACATAGGTCTCTTAGTAAGAGTTATAGTTTAAATATTCTACTAGAGGATTAATAAGACTTATAGTTAATAGAGGGTTAATAGGATTTGTTTCTCATTACCATTAGAAAGAGTTTTAATAGAAGAAGGTTGCTAGAAATCCCACAACCCTATTCCTTCAATTATGTTTGTCAATTTTTTCAATCCTTAGTTGTTCAAATTTCCCACTCCATCATTGTGGCTAGTTAAGACTGCTATATTCATGCAAAGAAAGCCCCATGGCTGTCTAAGAATGATGTGCCAAAGGAAGAAGCAAAATAAGTGGTTTGCAATGAAAAAAAAAACACTAAGAAAATGATGTGGTTATTGATTAAAAGTAGGCTAATATTAGGTTCTTGCCTAACTAATGAATTAAAATTATTTAAAATTAGTAATAGTGAAAATTGAACATGATAAAATTTATAGTTATAAAGAAAATATAAAAAAATTATTTATATAAAGTAATAATGTGTTGTATATTTTTAAAAATATTTAATATGATGGAATCACGTACTTGTATTTCATTTTCGAATCCTTTTTAGCCTAACCGAGGAGTTCAAAAATTTAAACAAAAGACGAACTGGACACTTAGATGTATAGGATATGGATGGACGCCCATCAAAGATATCCTCCAAGTATTCCTATTCTTCCTATGATATCGGGTGCATGTCTCACAAGAGGCTTGCCAATGCCATGCACTAGTCTTTGAGCATTTTCGATGCTTTGTAATGACAACATAATTTAGGAATATGCTTTTGAGATTAAAGATCTTACTATTATAGCCCTTCGTGGTTTCGTTGTGAGACCTTTATTTTCTATAATCTAAATTGTAACATAGCTCATAACAAGCACCTACATACTATCCAAACTATCCTATACTTCAACCTCTGAATCAATTTCATGTTTCTTAAGGAGATTTAGCATGTACTAGTCACAAGCATTTCCAATGATTTGCATTGACAATACAAAGACCAAGAACAATTTACGAACATGCTTTGATGTATAAAGATCTTATTATTATAACTTTTTATAGTTTCTTTTTAAGAACTTGATTTTATAAGCTACATCGAATTAGTCCTTAATAACTCTTTATTGTATTAACAATGTAGGATAACCTTTTGACGATTTAGAATTACTGTTTGGTATGCACAATTGATGCTATCCTTGTCGATCTGATTTGTTCTAAGGCATGTACAACATATACATTGTATCAGGCTTTTTTTTTTAATTCTCAGTAGAAAAAGAAATTAAATGTTAGAAAAATGAGGAATAAGAAAAGGAAATGAACATATTAGAATATGCTGCTCTTGGTCATCATATTTCATGTTTTATTCAGCGTAGATCATGTACATCAAGTCTTAATAAATTAAAATATATAACTATTTGTTGAATGTAAAAAACTTGGAACCATTAAACATATCTTGAAAAGCATCATATCGTTATAAAGATATCGGATTGATTCAAAAATAACCGTGTGTATCAACTAGAACTATCTTGCTAAATCCAACGGTTTGTATGTTAAACTATTATTCATATAAAAAAGTTATAGAAGTTTGTAAAATTAATTTAGTTTTTATCTATTTTAAGTAGATTACTTCTCTAATATGGAGGCATATATATCCTAAGATGCTAGAGATCACTATATTTTTTCCTTTTAAGATGAAATATTACAAAACTGTTAGCTCGCAGAGTCGTATTTGTATAAAAAAATGTATAACCATACTTACATGCACGCACAAGTGCATGGATGGAGCCTGAAAATTCTTTGGCCTTGCATCCTGAGCATTTAGCTCAATGATTGGTTCATGATCTCCCTGTTCAAAATAGTAGGGTTTGAATCCTCCTTTTCCTGAATAAACATAAAAAACTCTTTGGACTTTCCATGTTCAACCATAGAATAATTTGCCTGCAGTTGTCCATTTTCTCTCACATTAAACTTTTTCTGCATTCAATTATTACCCTCTAAATTAAAATTGCTTGGATTTTAATGTGATGTAGTTATCTCTACCCATTCTGTGTCTGGAGTTTCATCTTCAAGCAAGTATTTTCAAACTTCAAGAAGAGTCTACAAAGGGCTGAAGGACTTTGGAAGGGAATTCATAGACCAGGAGCTATTTAACCAGAGTCTTGATGATTGGATTTTGGAAAACTATGGTGTGGATCAAGTCACAGGGGAGCAGCCATTTTTAAAGCCCCCCTTTCTGACTGATGAACTACGCAAGCTTGATCTAGCATTGGAAGGGGTTTTATTTCAGCAACTATTCCGAATGCCATGTTCTCCTCTTGCTTCTAAAAGTGTAAAGGAAGATGGGTATCATGCTTTGGAAGACTTTCTTCATGTTATTGTAAATGGTCTGTGGCGTACATTTTGGCGTAAAAGTGGACCACTGCCATTCTCTCTATGTTGTTTCCATCATCCTGGATCTAAGTTTTATGCTGTTGAGAAAGCAATATCAAGAGGAAGGTTAGAAGAGCTACGCGGTTTAGCTTTAATATCTAAAAATGGGAATAATCTAAAAGTTCATTGGAACCAAGTAGTGGAGTTAGTCTTATTTAGACAAAACATACTCTCAGGAAATGAGTTAAAATTGTCCGTTAGCACCATATGTGAAGCCCTCTTTTATGGTGTTCACATACTTATTTCTAGGTGTCTGAGCAAGTCCAGAACCATCAGCGATGATTCTGTTTTTATTATGGTTTTTGATTCTAAATTTGGTGCAGTGATAAAACTTGGAGGTGATCTTAGTAAACTAGAATTGAACACAGGTGATCCGTACCAGTCTGTGGCCCATTGGATAAAATGTCATGCTGAAGTCCTCCTCTCATCAGTAGAGACAATATGGAATAGGCTTGGAAATGCAAATTGGGGAGATCTTGGGACTCTTCAAGTATTGTTAGCTGCTTTCTATTCCATTGTCCAGTGTAATGGACCACCAAGAAAGTCAATATCCTCATTGGCCTCAGCTCATAGCCTTCGTCTTCAGAAGCGTAGAATAGAATGCCGCCTAGCTGAGAATGAAAATGCCAAAATACCTTATCAACAGGATGGCTACCAACATGGAGAGATTGTTGAACTTGATCACAGTGATAATCCCCTGGTAAAAAATACATCACACTTGAAGCTTAGGCAGGGAGAAATATTGCTCTTGGAGGATCAACAACAGGGCCAGAAAAGTTTCCAGATACAGGAGTCCTTCATAGGAGGCAACTATTTTCTCTATGGCGCTATTTCTCTAGATTACCCCACACAGTTGTTAACATTGTATGTTGGTGCCCATCCATCCAGACTCGAGCCCTCTTGGGAGGATATGAGTCTGTGGTATCAAGTACAAAGACAAACAAAGGTACTAAACATATTGAAGCATCAAGGGGTTTCAAGCAAATATTTACCTGAAGTAATTGCCTCTGGCCGAATTTTGCATCCTGGTCCTTGCAAAAAGCAGAGTCCTAGTGGGCGATGCGATCATCCTTGGTGCGGAACTCCAATTCTTGTCACGTTACCAGTTGGCGAACCACTTTCATATATAGTTGCTAGGGACGGCCCATTTTCCTCTGATGATGCATTACGCTGCTGCCGGGACTGCCTAGTTGCTCTAAGAAGTGCAGCAACAGCCAGTGTTCAGCATGGTGATATTTCCCCTGAAAATATAATCCGTGTTTTCAACATGCAAGGTACTAGACACAAAGTTCTGTATATCCCAGTTTCTTGGGGGCGTGCAGTTCTGGAAGACAGGGACAGCCCAGCAATAAATTTGCAGTTCTCGTCCTCTCATGCACTTCAGCATGGTAAACTCTGTCCTGCATCTGATGCTGAGAGCCTTGTGTACCTCCTATTCTTTGTGACAGGGGGCAGAATGCATCCACAGGATTCTATTGAATCAGCTTTGCAATGGAGGGAGAAAAGCTGGGCAACACGATCGATTCAGCAGCATCTTGGTGAAGTTTCGCCTTTACTTAAGGCCTTTAGTGATTATGTGGATAGCCTTTGTGGAACACCATACCCTGTTGATTATGATATTTGGGTGAAAAGGCTTAACAGAGCCGTGGACGGATCTGGGTCAGCTGATAGAGGTAAAATGATCGAAGAAGTTGCCATGACATTGAGACTGGAAAATGTGGCCGAGTCTTCAGGGACCTCTGGAGGTGGTACTTAATTTCCATTTCATGCTGGAGGACCGGAGTTCTAAGGAAACGTTTTGTTTTGTTTTTCCTCTTTTGTAACTATCCTTGGTTGAGATTCAATTTATTTTATTTTATTTTTTAAATGGCCTGGCAAAAGCTATATATTGTCAATATTATTCCTGTTGTTAAAACTCAGACACGTGAGAGCGAATTAATTCATTACTTTTAAGAGTGGCAAGGATTAATTCATCACAACCAACTGTATTTTAAGTAGTGAGCACAAACATTCCCGTATGCCCTGTTGTTAGGGGCCTAGGTTCGCCCCCATCATCATTGCGTAATAATGACCCGTAAAAGTAATGATAAGTTATCTAATGGAGGCTAAGATAATGTTAGTTTTTGTAAGAAAAAATTAGAGTTATGATGGGTTTTCTAGGTGCTGTGGGTACAGACTGCATGGGGAAAAGTGGAGGTACCATGTAATGTGGAAATCCCCTTTATCTTGTAATAATTTTTTTCTATGTTGATACTAATATTTCCCTTTTTTGTGTGGATGAGCTTAGACGGTGTTTTAGGTTATCGTGCGTCTATAGCCGTCCTATGGTAAGCGAGAGACAAAAGGTATGAGACAAATTGGTTGAATCTGCAAAGTAAGTTCAAAACATAATTGGATGATTACTGATTGAGTAAAATTCATAATGATATGTAATTAAGAAGAGTTAGTCAAGATATTATACTAGAATGATTTCGTGAGTAAATAAATTTATTATTAATAGAGAAAAGTTAGAACTTAATTATAAAATATTTGATTCTTAATTATACATGTCTAATCAGGTCCTCTAATAGTTCATTGAAATCGAAATTAATTGCATAAAGAGCAAAAGAAATGAAAATGGACGGAAATGATAAAGTTAGATAAATGGGTTACATTCGAAATGAATGTGTTTTTCACTAAGCATACAAATGACTTTGAGAATTAATTTAAGTTTTTCAAATTATTATTTAATTAAATAATTAAATTTTAAAATAGAATTAAATTAATTGGTCAATATGAATCCATTGAATATGAAAAATTAAATATATTTTATCACATATTCTTTTATGGTAAAATTGTCATTACTTTAACGAAATTAGAATTGGGTTGAGAAAATTATTTAATTGGAAAATTAATTAATTTAAATCAATTTAATAAATAATAATTATTTAAGAAAATAAAAACAGATATTGAGTTGGATTAAATTATAAAGTGTTGGGTTAAAAGTCCAGAAAGCATATATAATTTGACTCAATATAAGTGCGACCCCAAACTCTTCTCCTAGTTAAACTAGGAAACTAGTTTCTCTATCAAATAAGTTTTATTTCTGTTCTACCAATTCAACCAGACTTCTTCTATCTCTCCTTATAAAAAGATCACACTAGTAGAGATAAAAAGACAACTTTGAGATATTGTTATTCTGCCCGAAAATAGTGAGACTTTATTTTCTAAGTATAAATTCAATTTTCTGGGAATAACAGTTCTACTGGTTTCTATTGAGAGAATTATTTTTCTATTGAAAGTAAGAAATTGTTTCTAGTTCTGTGTTTGATTTGTGATTGTTCGAGCCCACACCCGAAGTGATTTGTGGTAGAGAATGGTGGAGAAGGTCATTCGATTGAAAGTTAGAAATGTCTAGGATCCATCTCGCACAAAGCACGGATATTTTTCGGGAAAACTTTATTGCTATAAATATCATAAACTGACTCATGTTTCAAAATTGTAATTTTTCGTTGTGGCAAAACTGTTTTCAAACTAGTTTTTTTTTAACAACTACATCAGATTGTAGGAGCCACTTACTTGAAACATTTCCTAACTAAATAACATATATTTATCATAATTTGGAAACAATCACAACTCATAATTATAAGCATATGTAATAGATGTTCAAGGACCCAACTAACATGTCTCAAGGTTATTCGGGGTCCAATTCAAAATCAAGACTCGAATCCAAACTCAGCTATCAAAGTACAACTAGATGTCTCGAGACATGAAGGTTGAGTATTAAGACATGCTTCCCCTATTTCAGACCCTTACACTCGATGTTCTGTCTCAAGACCATGAAGTTCATGTCTCAATACTAAGCTAACCCTGTATCAGGACATGTTCACCATGTCTTGAGACCATTACCCAAAAAATGCACAAAATTGTCATTTTTGTTATTGATGTCTCGAGACACTAGTGTTATTTCACCTACAATGTGCATTAAAACATTTTTAAATATACTCCAATACAAATCAAACTTAGGCCAACATGGAACCATATCATCAAGCATAAATTAGGTTCACGTATTAATTGGATTATGACCAAACGTGAAGCGATTATTAGTACGTGTGAATGCCTAAGGAATAAGGTTCACGTATTAATTGGATTATGACCAAACGTGAAGCTATTATTAGCACATGTGAATGCTTAAGGAATTAGGTTCACGTATTAATTGGATTATGACCAAACGTGAAGCGATTATTAATACTTGTGAATGCCTAAGGAATTAGGTTCACGTATTAATTGGATGGAAATTCATGTTCTTACTAGTTGATTAAGACTGCCCTAAGGTGACTTAATTCAATGAGTATAGGAATTATCGTTCCAATGACTTACAAATGTTTTCCAAGATTTAATGTAAGATGCATGCATTATCTTAATGCATATCGTCTGTTGCAAAAGGTTTTATAATATTTCCTTAACACAAAAATATTAATGAATGGATGTTTTATTTTTAGTTCGAAAAAATGACACCTACTCCCTTACTAAACATACTTATTGAGAACAAACTGAACAAAAATAACTATAAGGAATGGAAAAGGAACATCATGATTGTCCTAAGCTATGAGAAACTTGAAACAGTTCTTGATAATATATGCCCACGACCACTCAAAATAAGGCTAGAAACATTGGGAAGAGTTTGATGAGATAGCTCATTGTCATATGCTGGCAAGTGTGACCAATACTCTTTATAAGCAATTGGAAAGATGTAAGGCTGCCAAAGTTATTCTAGACAAACTAGAGGACATGTTTGAAGGCCAAACTGCCTTGGCAAGACAATCGGCTATAATTAGTTTGATGAATGCCCAACAAAAACCTAGTACTCTGGTCAAAGACCATATGATTGCTCTTATGGGTTATTTTGTCAAGGCTGCAGATAATGAGGTTAATCTGGATTAAAACACACAAATAGAGACGATTTTCAAAAGCTTGTCCAAGGACTTTGTAGGATTTAGGACTGCATATAACCTTGGGAACAAGAATCTGACGCTTACATAACTCATTAAGGAGTTATAACCCTATGAGTTGATGTTGAATTGTGGTCAACTGATCCAAAAAGTAGAAGAAAACTTAGTGATTATTGCTTCCTCTAAAGGGAAGGGAAACATGCTAAAAGAAACAAGGGTTAGGTTATTTAGCCCACCTAAAGTGGAAATGAGGAGAACCAAGAAGCCTAAAGACGTATCTAAGTCTAAGTGCTTCTTTTGCAATAAGAAAAGGCATTTCAAGGCCAACTGCAAAGAGTGAAAGAATTACCTACCCACTAAGGGCAAATAATGAAATTCTTAATGAAAGAAACTTGCTTAGTCGAAGATTCAATAGACCAATAGGTCATTGATTCTAGAGCCACTAACAATGTATGTGTTTCTCTATAAGGGTTCAAGGAAACAAAAGATCTTAGAGATAAGAGCCTGTCATTTTAGACCAGAAGTGAGACAAGTGTGGCAGCTGAAGCAGTGGGAGATATACATATTTATTTTGATAATTTTATGAAGATTAATTTGAAAGACATTTTCTATATATCAAGTTTCAAAAGAAACTTAATTTTTGTTGCACGTTTATTTAAAGATGGCTTGAACGTGACTTTTAATAATAATGTTGCAATATTTCGATGTAACACCCCTAACCTATCTCCGTCACCAAATTAGGGTTACAGAGTATTACGATACAATTAGAAACAATGAACTTCAATCATATATAATTAATCAAATTTAATAATAACATTCAAATATGTATTTTAATTAAATAAGTATACACTTATGAACCATAAACCGAGCTTACGGAGACCTAAAAATAGTTTGGGAACATTCGGGATCATTTTGAAACAAAAAAATATTTTGGAAAAATTGAAAACTTTTGGAAACAGGGGTCACAAGGCTGTGTGACAAAGCCCAGGCTGTGTGGTTTAAAAACATGGACATGTGGCCAATCGTGTACAAGTCAAACTATGGGACACAGGACCTAGCTCGTGTGTCCGCCCATATAAGTATTCGCAATAGGGTCACATGGTTGTGTCACAGGCCATGTGCCAGACCAGGTGTGCACTTGAAGTTTGGTCACACGATCATGTCGCTAGGCCGTGTAACTCTTTGAGACCATGTGGTTCATCCTGCACTCAAAATTTAAATAACATACGGCCGTGTGGTGTGGCCATGAGACGATAGCTCGTGTCTCAATCCATGTGCTCCCTAAATAACCCTTAATGCAAGTCATTTCAACACCATTTCTTGGACACTAAACCAAACAATTTCAAAACACTTTCACACATTAAAAACACAAACATACCTAAAACATGCCAAAATCAATCAACCTATATGCCTAACCAATATGCCATCATTTGGCACCACAATTCATAAATCAAATCAATTCAATTTCAATGTTAAAAGACTAACCTTAAACATACATCACACATACTGTTTGACCATTTCATTCACATCTCAATTCTACAACAAGTCACCTACTTCAAAAGGGCATGAAAAAATGACCAAAGACACATATTTACATAAACATTTACAAACCAAAATCAATGACATATATATATACACAAATAAGCTAGGCATAAGCTCAAACCATACCATATTAACAAAGTAGTATAAAAACTCATATTACATGCCTTTTATAACCATCAACATAATAACCAAAATCTACCAAAGTGAGAGATGAATAGTATGCATGTTCTCCGACTAGATTCCAACTGGTCGAGCTTTCCGATGATCTACAGGAAAAGAAAACAACTAACGTAAGGAAATAGTACTTAGTAAGCTCGTATAAATCTTAAACGTAAACTTACCGAATAGGCTCAATTTATGTAATTCATACATAATTCCTTTGACATGCTTAAGAGATTATCCATTTCTTATTTCAATAATGAAACATCAAACATCCATCCATATCAATGAACATATACTGGGAGCATATCCATATACATAACATTCATCACATCTCTAATATGTAACATTCATACCTTCAAAGCTCTTATGTTAACACTTTCCATTCCATCTATTATAATTTCATAAAATTTTATATAATTAAGTTCATTCGTTTAAGCCTTTATTACCCGTTAAACCAAATGAAACAACGTTGGATATACAGGAACCATGCTCACACAAAGTGTGCTTGTATCTGTAACTATAAACGTATATGTAATGTTCACACAAGCTATGAAGTAGGCCTGCTCACATGAGCTTTAGGTCGAGGTGTTAAGCTACATGATGCTGTTCACACGAGCTATGGAGAATTCGCAACAAATGCAGGACCTTAGCCATCGGTAGGACATCCAAAACTAGCGCCTGAAACCATATAACCCCTAATAACATGGCATTTGTATCCTAGGTATTCACAAGGTTCAAGCGGTTCAAGCGGGATACATTATTTTCTTTGATTCCTTTTTTGATATAACATTTCATATACATATTCATGAAATTTACATTTTCCACAATTCGTCAATTGATCACCATAATTTAGTCTCATTAAGCATATAACATATAATAATCATTTAAGATATTACTAACATAATTATTCATTAACATTTTAAAAAATATACAAATAATGAATTAGCCATTATACTGAATTTACCTCAACCAAAAGAGTTATAAAATTGAAGTCGAGAACTAGTCCGATACTTTAGCTTTTTCATGATTTAAATTCAATTGGCTCGTTTCTTTATCTAAATAATAGTTTTCATTCAATTAAATCATTCAAATAGCATAAAATACTGAGATTCATATATTTGTCCCTTAATCGTTATTTTACACTTTTACCCTAAAATTATACTTTTTATTCAATTTAGTCCCTAAACTCGAAACTATCTAAAATTCCATAATTAACCCCCAACACACTAAATCGATTTTACTAGCACCTCAAAACAGTCTCTACACATAAAAATTACAGAATTCTCATGCTAAAATTTAATTATTTTCACATTAGTCTCTAAACTCAAAACTAGCAAAATTTCCTTTATAAAATAGCCCTAATGAACAACCAAGCTTATAAATTTATCATAAAATTTCAAAACATCATTGACTCATCAATGGCATAATCCGAAACATGTGATATTTTTGCAAATTAGTCCCCGAGTTAGCTAGATTAAGCTACAACGATCACAAAAACATAAAAATTACTAAAAACGGGCTTGAAAATCACTTACATGCATGAACTTTTGCTAAGTTGAAGCTTCAAAGTCTTCAATTGTGTTTTTATTTTCTATTTTCGGTGGTTGAAGGTTAAAGAAGATGATAGTTTGTTTATTATTATTATTTCTTTAATTTATGCTTATTTTTAACTTAATTACTACATTACCTTTAATGATTTCATTCAACTAACAAATTTCCTAACCCTTAACCGTCCATTTGTATTACCAAAGTATATTTTCCTTTTAAGTCCATTCACTTATAACAACGAAACCATTTAATCCATAAAATTACGTAGTGATTAACTTTTACACCTTTTACGATTTAGTTATTTTTCTTTAATTAACTATCCAAACGTTAAAATTTCGGACCAAATTTTAATACACCTATATAATCACTCCATAAATATTTAATAAAAATATTTATGGGCTCATTATAAAAATGAGGTCTTGATACCTCATTTTCTAAAACCACTTGAACCTAATTATTCGTTCAATAAACAAAAATCATTAAATCAAATTTCAACGTAATTCTATACTTGACTCGTAAATATTAAATAATAATATTTACGAACTCACTTGTCTGATTTGTGGCCCTGAAACCACTGTTTTTGACACCACTAAAAAATAAGATGTTACAACTCTCCCCCCTTAGGAAATTTCGTCTTCGAAATTTCTTACTTAGAATAAGTTTGGTTATTGTAAACTCAAACTCTTTTGTCTTCCAAATCTAATATGTCTCCCCTTGGTTATTCTCGTTCAATTCTTAGAACTCGATGATATATCACTATAATATATATCCTCTAGAAACTGAATTACCCGCTTCGACTGTCCGTCTGTTTGCGCCATAGCTTCGTGAATTTTGGATACATACAACTCAATTAGCTTTCAAACGAATAATCTGTTCTGACCGGAATAACAATAAAAAATAAAAAAAATGAGTTGTTTACATCAGTCTGACAATAATAATCTTGATCGGTTTTCCCTTTCTCAACATCAAAGATAGTCCAGATACGGTATCCACCAACTGGCCTTCACATACCATCAAAATTATAACAAACCACAATAACTCATACAGGACTTGATATTTAACTTTTCCATACTAGATATCTCTGTAAAAACTCTAAAATTTCACATTTTATTCCCAGCTATCAGTAACTTTGTCTCAAGTCATTTCACTGTTTGTCACACTTAACTGAATCAAATAGCAACTGCAATAAGCCTCTAGTAAAATGTGTCATATAATCTCAGAATTGTTCAATACATATATTTGATTTAAGAAATATAGACTATTATCACAATCCATACTGAAATTAGTTATTTGATCATTCTGACTCTATTCCAGTTTAGCTAACAAATTCAAATCTTTTCTTTGCATCTAACAAATTCTGTAAAGAATAAATGGTTCAACTCTTATCTCTGTACTAATCGAACGAGCATAATTCAAGGTTACCCGAGTAAAACATTATTGTCGATAATGAATTTTTTTCCCTGGATGTAAATTGATTTTGAATCAAAGCTTATGTCAATAGAGTTTTCAATTGATCAAAACTTTGTTGGGACTTATCTGATCAAAGAAATTTAAAAATTTCTTGTAATAAATTTTTCCTCGGCAACTATAACGCTTGGTTTGTGCAAGTTTAAACAGTCGTTATCAAGTAATAAGTAAGTAAAAGTGTTATCCTCTCTACAAGGATTGCGTATGTTAATCAATTAATGGTAAAATTAATATTAAAAATTTGGTAAGAAAAAAAGAATATTCTTATGGTGATTAATCATTAAATTAAATTAAATAATCTAGATGCAAAGTGATCCCTAATGCAAATTAATCTAAATGCAAAGTATGCAATAAGATGAATGAGATGGGTTTAGCAACAAATTCACAAACTTCAACAATCAGTAGAATGAATAGGCTAGAATAATTACATCATTCAACTTAATTCAATTTTTTCATGCTTAATAATGTTTCGAAAAGTATTCCATGGCAACTCGATCTTTCATGAGCTTGAAACTGATTTTAAGTCATTTTGGAATCTTTCACTTAGAAAAGAAATGCATACTACCATGATCATAATTAACTAAGGGTTTCTTAGAATTCATGTGAAGTGACAGGGACGGGTTAGGTTTGAAACAATTTAATCACATAAATCTAAAAGTTATGCAAGGTAATAGAGCTCTCTCAAGTTATTATGAATCTTTGATTTAATTGGGTTAGGATCTAAATTAAGCATACACCTTTCAATTATTGTGTCCATTAATCGCCATCTGGTTAGGATTGATCAACTATTCTAATGCATTCAATCACATTTTCATGAATGAAATACATGCTTGAGTTTAATTAAAAGCATGAACGAATGAGGCATAGAACATCATAAACATGATTTAAATGAACTTTATTTAATTGATGCAATCATTCTAGCTAAACAAATCTAAGCTACATGATTGATGAAAAAATAACAAAAAAATTGCGAATATGATTAATATTAAAAGTAAAACAACGATAAGGAAGAATAAACTCTGATTGATTCGGTAGTTCTCCGGAATATGATTGTAGCAGCTTCCTCCAATTCTCGTGTTGCTCCTTTGCAAAGTGCTCCTCAAGGTGGTTGACCAAAAGAGTATTTTCTAAAGGATTTGCTAGTTAATGGAAAGGGAAAATGGGGGTGGCTATGCATGTAAGGGAGAAGAAAATGTGATGAAGGAAAAAATGAGAAATGAAGAATGAATGTTAAGTGAATGATGATTGATAAGGGATATAGAGGGTAGTATTTATAGTGGATGGATGACTAGTAGGTTTGCTAAAAATAGCTTAAAATCCCTTAGGTTTTTGTTTCCCATGGCTGGCCATAAATTGTGGAGATTGGGGGTTATTTAGTTGCTTGATTCATGCATGAAATCATGCTTGAATTGTGCAAGGTGGTGGATGGTTTCTAGGGTAAAGCTTGTGTGCTGATTTCTGATTTATTTGCAATTGTAAAGACCTCTAATAAATCTCCCATAAATAGATTTTGAGTTACCAAAATGCCCTTGTCGACTTGGGCTTCTTTCTTCATTATTTGGATGGGTTGAGGACCTAAATGCTTGCAAAACTTGTTCATCAATTGCACCAACTTTAATTGGATCAAATTAATTTCTTTATGACCTATTTTTCCTTGCCTTTGCCGTCCATATAGAGTGAATTTGGCTCATGTCCATGCAGCTTTAATAAATAAGTTCTGCATAAGTCTTTGGTCCAACTGCAACAATTAAATCAAGATTAATATGTATCATAAAATAATTAAATTATGCACAAATTTAATGTAAAATAGCACAAAATTGTATTCTTAATTAAATCATGCCCATTATCTGAATATGAATAAAATTCACCTAGTTAATTATTAAATACTCGGAATTAATATTTTTTAAGTAAAAAGGTGCCATAAACTACTTAAGAAACCTATATAATTTAGAGTTTACACACCCTCAAACTTAATCTATTGCTCTTGCCGAGTAATGGAAAGCAAAAATTTAGATAAGGCAATCTTGCAATAAGCTTAAATAGAACCGTTAAGTAGAATCAACTTTTGCACATAAACATACATCAACAAAGTCATGCTCACAAACTCTTTTTCTTGACAAGTCGCTCATATGGAAACATTATTTCAAAATTTTATACTAAGTGAGGGAAAATGCTAACATAATTCATAGAGTGCATACTTTTCAAGGTCATACATAACAATGTAGTTGACATAATTGTCAAAATCAATAGGTATTTTATAGGGTTGTAATGGGGTTAGGCTTAAGGTAGGGATAAAGAGAAGTGAATTTTTAGGTTCAATAATCTTAACCTTAACTTTCCTTGGATCTTTTTGAGGTACATGCTTCCTACTAACGAGTATTACCACCCCCCAAACTTAATTTGAAGCTTTATGCCCAACAATACTTATCAATATTTTGAGTATTTATTTTGCTCTCTTTGCTTTGACATTTCAACAGAGTTTTTTCTCTCTTTTTTTATATCATGGAGAACATATACATATTTTTGAATTTTTCCTCAATCTTTGCGTACCAAGACAAGTATAGTTAAGATTGATGCAAAAGAATAGGATAAAACTTAAAAATATGGTAATATGGCTTATGATGTAGGTGATTAACAATAAAATAGGTTTAAAGGCTCAAACTAAAGTTTCAATGGTCAAATACATATGGTAGGCTTGAAAGGCTCAAACGATACAAAGAAAATGTGCCTATATCATGTTTAGATTCTTATGCCTCCTAGGATTTTGCCTTAAGAAAGTTACTAAGTCAATTTTAAGGACTTAAAACTTCATGTATGTCTATTTCTAAGGAAATTAATTTTTCATGGAAAAACTACATAAGACGTAAGAACATGCAAGCATTCCATACCTGAAGATAACATAAAAAAACTCAGATAAAATAAAAAATCATACTTGCATTTGAGCTGACTTATGAACAAAGAAAATTTTCTAAACATTATTTTATTTTAGCATACTTATGTGTAAACATTGAATCATACTTAAGAAAAAATTTAAAATTCATGCAAATATTACCTTACCCCCTTTAAAAAGAAGCAATTTCCTTATTGTGGCAACAAAGCAATGAATGAAAACCGAACAACAAAGAGGATAGCAAGAAAAGAGAAGTGAGTCATGAAGACTGCTTAAGTACCAAGTCTTTCTTAACAATTCAATCCTAGACATATTCATTCACATTACCACACTACTTCATTTTTTATGAAAAGGCATTAAGTTTAATTTATTCATGTTTGCAATTCCCTATTTATTATGCAAAAGTAAAATACTAACAAAGAAAAGAAGTATAAATGCCTAAAAATAAATACTTAAAAAAAAAAGAAATTTCCCCCTTTTAATTCGTGTGTTCATCTATGTCTTTCTTCTTTCCCTTTTTGGTTGCACTTGATTCCACAAGCTCTTCTTGTCATGTCTCGAAGATATGATCTGGGAACTCAGGAACAAAACTGTTAGAGATATTTTTAAAAGTATTTTGCTTGGTATCATCTCTAACTTTTGCATATCTCTAGTAAGCTTGTTGTTGGTTATGCATGAATTTCCACATATCCATCATAGTTGAAAATTTCTATTTCTTCAAAGTGCTTGAAGAAGTAGGAATTGGAATGGTCAACTCAGGATTAACACTTGGCTCCACTAGTTCAGCAACATTTGGTTCCACCCTCGGTTTAGGGTTGTTTGGTTCCTCTTCAGTTTCTGCTTCTTCTGTTTCATTTACTGAGTCACCTTCTGGTTCAGATTTGGTTGACGACTCATCAAATTCTGGTTCATTTCGCTTGATCTGGTTCAACATTTCAGCTTTCTTCACTAACCTTTCAAGATCATACCTTGTTATGCAACCTTGAACATAACTACCCTTCAGATTTGCTTTTGTTTTATTTGGGCCCTCAAGCAAATTGAAGTAATTAATGATGGAAAGTACGCATTTCCTACCTTTTTTTTCTAGTGCAATCTTAAATTTCCTTGAGTATAATTCTCCTAACAGTAATAGACCTTTTTGTCATAATTACATACAACAAAAGCATTTGTTCCATCAAGATGGTGGAACTATGTGAGATAGGCATGAAGCTATATTGAACAAAGTAAAATCATACCTTAGCCCCGATTTGTAACAACATTAAGTACTTGTTGAAGAAAATCCCAACTGATATTCGTCATCATGGCAGAGTACCCATCTTCTTCAACATCAGGTAAGTTTAAAAAATCATTAATAGACCTAGAAGTAAGGGGTACCTTCTTTTTACGAACAAGAACTTCATTAGCATCTGACGTGGTCAAATTGGTATAGAACTCCCGCACTAATTCCTCTTCAAGCATTGATCGTGCATCATAGAATTGATTCCAATTTAAAGCGTCAATTTTTTTCGAATTGACAAAGGCATAATCATCTTATCATTGCTCTCTAAATTGAAACATTTTTCCGACATCATGGGTTAATTTTTAAAGATGGAATTGAATCTTTCCATCGCTTCCTCATCTTAAATCAAAATTGGATTTTCGGCGGTAGTTTTGGTAGATCTAGCTCTTTTGCAAGACATGGTCACTTTTCCCCCAAAAAAAGAGAAATTTCAGCAAATGAAGATGAAGGAATCAGCATTGTCTGAAGATGCAAGATTTGTGGCAGCGATGGAATTGAGACAGAGACAAGGTTGCTTCAACAATAAGCTTGCAATAGCGGAAGGGTTGCGGCAACAATAGATTGGTTTTGCGATAATGAAGGGAAATTGGGGGAAATTTTCATGATTTCAGGCCGACGGCAAAGAGAAGAAGAGTAGGTGGCTAGGGTTAAAGCTAATTGCTTGAATGGTGTGAAAAATATGATAGCAAAAAGGGGATTATATAATAGTAAATTAAGGTAAATTTGTAGCAAAAATTTAGCTACAAGGGATGCTTGGACGGCAAGGCATGGAGGGAAGGAAAGTGGCAAAAAATATTAGGGTTTTGAGGGTTTATGGATGGAAATTGTATGGGTAATTTCCTCCTCTTCACTATTCTAGGCCTCGAGCCCAAACTGCAATTATTTGAAATTTTGAACTGAACTAGAAGAATAAACTGATTAGTACTTGGGCCAAATTTGACCATCTTATTAAACATAAACAATTAAATTAAAGTTAAAAATTTATTTTGGATTACTTTAAAATTTTCTTCTCAAAAATTTACAATAAATTAATATCTCAAGAAATGCTAAAAGGGTCACAAATGGTCCTGCTTAAGTTCCAATCTCCTTAGACAGATTTAATTTAATGTACTAATTCAAGAAAAATAATTTCTAAATATGTCATTTATTAAAAATAAAAATATGAAAAATCATGGGTCTATTAAATTGAACGAGGTTTCCACTCACTCAAATTCGTCATCCCAATAATGTTTGAGACGTTGATCATTAACTTTAAATGTACCTCTATTGTTGTCACGCAATTCTATGGCTCCATATGGATAAACTTTGTAAATTGTATAAGACTCTTTCCATCAAGTTTTGAGTTTACCCAGAAATAATTTTAGCCGCGAATTGAACAACAACACATTTTACCTGCTCTGAATTCACCAGGTTGTATACGACTGTCATGCCATCTCTTAATCTTTTCTTTACACATCTTAGCATTCTTGTATAAAAATAAACACAACTCCTCAAGCTCATCAATTTGTAACATTCTTCTTTCACTGGCTTACTTTAGATCCAAATTTAATTGTTCCAAGGCCCAGTGAGCTTTACTTTCCAACTCAAATGGCAAGTGACATGCATTTTCAAAGAGTAATCGATAAGGAGTCATTCCTAATTGTGTCTTAAAAGAAGTTCGATAGGCCCATAGAGCATCATCGAGCCGTCGAGACCAATCTTTTCTATTAGGTCGAACCACCTTCTCAAGGATCATTTGATCTCACGATTTACCCATTCAATTTTCCCCTTTGACTGTGGATGATAGGTAGTGGCAATTTTGTGTTTCACATCATACTTGTCAAGTAACCACTTAAGCCATTTATTTACAAAGTGAGATCTTTCATCGCTAATTATAGCTCTAGGAGTCCCAAACCGTGTAAATACATGCTTATGTAGAAATCGCATGACAACCTTAGCATTATTTGTTGGGTTTGTCTCAGCTTCAACCCACTTAGTTACATAACCCACAACTACTAAGATATACCTGTTACCATAAGAAGAAGAAAATGGACCTAGAAAATCAATGCCCCATACGTCAAATAATTTTACCCCTAAATATTTGTCAATGTCATCTCTTTCCTCCTTGATATGATTCCGGTCCTTTGGCATCTATCACAATATGTATACGTATTCTTGAACACTGTAGGCCAAAAGAATCCTGCTTGTAAAATCTTTCCTGCAATACGGCAACCACCAAAGTGTCCCCCACTTGGTGATGAATGACAGTGGTATAGGATCTCATCAATCTCACTTCAAGCTACACACTTCCTTATTATGTTATCTGCACATTGTTTAAACAAAAATAGATCCTCCCAAAAATAATACCGACTATCATGAAGGAAAATCTTTCTTAGTTGGTATGTCATTCCTTAAGGTATTATTCCACATGCTAAATAATTCGCATAATCAACAAACTAAGGTATTTCATGAATTCGAATTACCTCGAAGATATGCTCATCTGGAAAATTCTCATTAATTGGAACAAGTGAATGAGTTACATCATTTTGTTCCAACCTCGACAGATGATCAGCTACTTTATTTTTAACACATTTTCTATCTTGGATCTCAAGGTCAAATTCTTGGAGTAAAAGAATCCATCGAATTAGCTTTGATTTAGCATCTTTCTTCATGAGTAAGTATTTAATGGTCGCATGATCGATAAATACTATGATCGGTAAATCGCTTGCATCACACGTCAACTCAAACGGTGAGTTCCAACCAGGTGTAACGATTATTGGGGGTAAGATTAACTAACTTTTTAACTCTTCAAAAACTTCAAAACATACTTTGTTAAAGTAAAAAATGGTGTCTTTCTCTAATAGCATACACAAAGGATTGAAAATTTTTGAATAATCTTTAATAAACCTTCGGTAAAAACTGGCATGGCCTAAAAAACTCCGAACTCCTTTAACAGTGACTAGTGGTAACAATTTTTCAATTACATCCACCTTCACTTTGTCGACTTCAATCCCATTTTTGAAAATTTTGTGTCCTAAGACAATCCCTTCTTTAACCATAAAATAATATCTCTCCTAGTTAAGGACGAGATTTGTCTCCTTGCATCTTTTCAGTATCTTAGCCAAATGACTCAAACAAGCATCATAAGTATTACCAGAAACAGAAAAATCATCCATGAATACCTCAACAATTTTTTCTATCATATCAGTAAATATTGCCATCATGCATCGCTGAAATGTGGTAGCTGTCTTACATAAACCGAAAGGCCTTCGCCTAAAATGCAAATGTATCTTACGGGCAAGTAAAAGTCATTTTGTGGTAGTCTTCCGGCTGCAACTATTTGGTTATATCCCAAATATCTATCTAAGAAATAATAAAATTCATTACCTTCCAGTTAGTCCAACATCTAATTCATAAAAGGCAGCGAAAAATGATCTTTTCAAATAGTTTTGTTCAATTTTATGTAGTCAATACAAATTCTCCAAATCGTAATCGTACTTGTCAGGATTAACTCGTTTCATTCATTCTCAATAATCATGATTCCACCTTTCTTTGGTACACACTGTGTCAGACTTACCCATGAACTATTGAAATGGGGTAAATAATTCTCGCATCTAACCATTTGATAACTTCCTTTCAAACTACCTCTTTTATGATAGGATTGAGTCTAATTTTCTCATCGATTCTACCTCGGACGCCCCCCTTTAGGATAATCTTGTGCATACGAAAGGAGGGCTTATTCCTCAGATATCAGCTATCGTCCAACCAATCGCCTTTTGTAAATTTCTTTAAAACTTCGATCAGCTACTCCTCTTGGTGTTTTGTTAGTTCTGCTGAAACAATCATAGGCAAAGTAGAACTGTTACCGAAATAAATGTATTTCAAATGAGAAGAAAGTACATTTAGTTTGAGTTTTGGTGGTTCCTCAATTCACAACTTCATTTGTGTAAATTCCTGAGCTTCCAACTCTAATGGTTCAAACCATACTGGTTGAACATAGTTCCTCAGATTGGCTTCCATCAAGGCCATACTTTCATTACCTTCTTGATCTTCCAATGGTTCAGACCCTGAGGTGTTCTCCAATAGGTCATCTACAAAATTATTCTCTCATTCCATATAAACTAAAGTTTCTAACTCCTCCATCACTGAACATTCCTCCGTCGGATCAGGAAATTTCATTACTTTAAGAACATTAAGTGTTACCTGATAATCTTGAATTCTCATGGTGAGTTCACATTTTTGCACATCTATTAACATGCTTCCCACGGCTAGGAAAGGTCTCCCTAAGATGATCGACACTTCCTTATCTTCTTCAAAATTTAAGACAATGAAATCAGCAGTAAAAATAAACTTATCTATACATACCAAAATATCATCGATCTTTCCTTCTAGGTATACCAAAGATTGATCTGCGAACTGGAGTGTCATAATCGTGGGTCTTACTTCACCTATCCCTAACATCTTCAAAATAGATTTGGGCATCAAGTTGATGCTTACCCCTAGATTGCATAAAACTTTACCATAGTAAGATTCTCTAATATTATAGGGTATAGTAAAGCTTCTAGAGTCCTTCAATTTCAAAGGTAGCTTGTTCTGTAAGAACGTGCTGCACTCCTTTGTTAATGCTATAGTCTCCTACTCACTAAGTTTCTTCTTCTTGGATAGAATGGCCTTAATGAACTTGACATAATAGGGTTTTTATTCTAAAGCCCCCACCAATGGTATATTGATGTGAAGCTATTTTAGAACATCCAAAAACTTCTTGAATTGCACCTCTTGTTTCTGCTTATGTTGTTCGAATCTTTGAGGATATAGAGGTGATGGAACTTTGGCTTGGAATGGACAATTTTTCTGAGGGGATAAATCTACATCTAAAGAAGGTGTTAGCTTATTTGAATTCACTAGTTTAGATTTTACCTTATCAAACTTTGTAAGTTCTAGCTCTTCCGGTGCAAGAATTTCAACTATTGGTACACTTTCCTCCTTCTCGATATGTTCATCTTCAACCACAGCTTTCTTAGGTTCCAAAGTCTTACCACTTCGTAAAGCAACTACCTTGCAATGTTCTTTATCCAATTCCTTAAAATTTTCTATACCGCTCGGCAAGGCTCCTTGCGATCAATTACGAAGCTCTGTAGCTAACTGACCCATTTAGATCTCTAAATTTTTCAATGTTACTACTTGGCTTTCGATTTAAGGCTTCATTCTTCACCATGTATGCCTTCAACAAATTCTCCAAACTATTAGATGATTTAGCTTGTGGTGGTTTTTGAACTTGTTGATTAAACCCTTGGGGTTGACTTGGTCTATGCTGCATGTAAGTGTTGTTCGGTCCATTTCCTTATTTACTCTAAGAAAAGTTTGGATGGTTTCGCCATGAAAGATTTTAGAAATTGGACTGTGGTCCTTGTCTATTTCTGTTTTGGTGTTGATTCCCTACTTAATAAACTGACTCAGAATTTGATCGACAATTATCAGAAGAATGGCCATCCCTACAATATATGCAGGAAACAACACCGAATTGACTAGGTGGCTGATCTGTAACATGATTAAAATCGTTAGCAGTAAACTATTTCAACATTGAAGACATAGAAGATACCTAAGCTGAGAGTGAAGTGTGGGCATCTACTTCATGCACTCCGACTACTCGTCTTCCTAAAGCTGCTCGATTTGTCGGCCATTGGTAATTGTTATTGGCTATTTTCTCGATGACCTCATAAGCCTTATTATAAGACTTCGATAAGATAATATCATTCACAGAAGCATCTACCACCAACCCTGTGTGCGTGTTGAGACCATTATAAAATGTCTCCAACTGGATGCAATATGGAATCCCGTGGTGAAAGCATCTACGCAGTAACTCCTTGAATCTTTCCCATGCTTCCTACAAGAACTCATCATCCATTTTTTGGAAAGTGGTGATTTTATTACGCGGGTTAACATTTTTGCTAGGTGGGAAATACTTTATCAGAAAGCATTTGGCTAATTCTTGCCAAGTTGAAATTGAATGTGGTAGTAATGAATTAAGTCATGCTCAATCTTGAAAGAACCACTCACTTCCATGAAAAGTCAAAGGCGAAGGTATGGATCTTTTATGGGCATACCACAAAATTGGCCCATGGTTTGAAGCATTTGAAAAATCACTAAATTCAAATCAAATTGGGGTGCCTCGATCTCCGGTCTCCTAATTCCTAGATTTAACTCGTTAAAGAGTGGCACAACGTATTGCCTTTATAGCCTGATCCCTATCATCAGCAATAAGAATTGGATTGTGCACATTAGCGGCTTCATTTCCTTTACCATCATTTTGATTTCCAAGGTCCATTTCTACGGCTTGTCTCTAGGCTATTCTATCTTATCTTCTTTGCTTAAATGTCTGCTCGATTTTAGGGTCTACAAGTAATAAATTGATGATTCGATCTATAACCATAAACACCTAAAAATAAATAAAAAAATAAATAATAAAGATTTAATTATTAATTACTAAAGTTAGAAATAAATAGAATAAAATAAAAACCATATTGAAAATAATAATTTCACAAAAAAACTTATTAAGGCAACAATCCTCGGCAACAACGCCAAAAACTTGTAACGCGTGGTTTATGCAAGTGTACACGGTTGTTATCAAGAAATAAGTAAGTAAAAGAGTTATCGTCTCCACCGGGACTGTGTATGTTAATCAATTAATTGTAAAATTAATATTAACAATTTGGTAAGAAAAACACAATATTCTTGTGGTGATTAATGATTAAATTAAATTAAATAATCTAGATACAAAGTGATCCCTAATGTAAATTAATCCAATGTACGCAATAAGATGAATGAGATGGGTTTAACAGCAAATTCACAAATTGCAACAACCAGTAACATGAATATGCTAGAATAATCAAATCGTTCAACTTAATTGATTTTTGTCATGCTTAATAATGTTCCGGAAAGTATTCCATGGCAACTCGATCTTTCATGACCTTGAAATCAATTTTAAGTCATTTCAGAATCTTTCATTTAGAAAAACATGCATACTACCATGATCATAATTAACTAAGGGTTTTTAGAATTCATTTGAAATAATAGGGACGGGTTAGGTTTGAAACAATTTAATCACATAAATCTAAAAGTTATGTAAGGTAATAGAGCTCTCTCGAGTTATTATGAACCTTTGATTTAATTGGGTTAGGATCTAAATGAAGCATGCACCTTTCAATTATTGTGTCCATTAATCGTCATCTGGTAGGATTGATCAACTAATTCTAATGCATTCAATCATATTTTCATGAATGAAATACATGCTTGAGTTTAATTGAAAGCATGAACAACTGAGGCATAGAACATCATAAACATGATTTAAATAAACTTTATTTAATTGATGCAATCATTCTAGCTAAACAAATTTAAACTACCATTATTGATGAAAAAATAACAAAATAAATTGCGAACAAGATTAATAATAAAAGTAAAACAACAGTAAAGAAGAATAAACTCTGATTGATTTGGTAGTTCTCCATAATATGATCATAGTAGCTTCCTCCAATTCTCGTGTTGCTCCTTCGCAAAGTGATCCACTAGGTGGCCAGCCAAAAGAGTGTTTTCTCAAAGATTTGCTAGCTAATGGAAAGGGAAAATGGGGATGGCTATGCATGTAAGGGAGAAGAATGAAGAATGAATGTTAAGTGAGGGATGATTTATGAGGGATATAGAGGGTAGTATTTATAGTGGATGGATGACTAGTAGGCTTGCTAAAAACAGCTTAAAATCCTTTAGGTTTCTCTTTTCCATGGCCGGCCATAAATTGTGGAGATAGGGGGTTATTTAGTTGCTTCATTCATGCATGAAATCATGCTTGGATCAAGAAAAGTGGTGGGCAGTTTCAAGGGTAAAGCTTGTGTGTTGATTTCTGATTTATTTGCAATTGTAGGGACCTCTAATAAATCTCCCAAAAGTGGATTTTGAGCTGCCCAAATGCCTTTGTCGACTTGGGCTTCATTCTCCCTTATTTGGATAGGTTGATGACCCAAATGATTTTCATCAATTACACCAACTTTAATTAGATCAAATTAATTTCTTCATGACCCAATTTTCCTTACCTTTGTCATCCATATAGAGTGAATTTGGCTCATGTCCATGTAGCTTTAATAAATAAGCTATGCATAAGTCCTTGGTCCAACTGTAGCAACTAAATCAAGATTCATATGTAGCATAAAATAATTAAATTATGCACAAAGTTAATGCAAAATAGCACAAAATTGTATTCTTAATTAAATCATTCTCATTATCTTAATATGAACAAAATTCACCCAATTAACTATTAAATACTCGGAATTAATATTATTTTTAAGTAAAAAGGTGTCATAAAATACTAAAAAACCTATATAATTTAGAGCTTACAGCAACACAATTATCAAAAAATTCTTAATGTATTATCTGCCAAGATGTGGCTAAAAGACTTGATTTGTTAGATCCGTTAATGTTATGGGAATATTAATTAATCTGAAAAGCATAACCAAAAATCGTAATGTTTGTAACAGATTCTGAATGATATTTTTGACACATCTACGCCTTTAATTCACAACTAATAGTAACCAGATCGGAGATTTATCTTCAAGAATACCGTAACACTTTTCAGCTGATTGAATAAATCATCAATACGAAGCAACATATATTTCTTATTTATCGTAATTTTATTCAACTGCCAATAATTTATACACAATTTCATCAGCCCATCTTTCTTTTTCACAAACAAAAGAAGTGTGCCTCAAAGTGATATACTCGATCGAATAAAACCTCCGTCAAATAATTCTTGCAACTGAACTCTTAATTCTTTTCATTTCGTTGAAATCATTCTATACGGAGTAATCAAAATCGAAGCATTCCCTGACACTATTTTTATAGCAAATTCGACTTCTTCCTCTAACAATATACCCGACAATTCATCAGGAAAAACATTTGTAAACTCACAAATTATCAATACTTGCTCAACTTTTATTTCTGATACTCTGGAATCCTTAACATACGAATAAAAATGCATTATAGCCCTTTTTTGGATTAATTTCTATACACATATCGCTAAAATTATATTCAAAACATGATCAGGCTTTGCAGATTCAATAGAAATCAATTCACTGTTCTGACATTTCAAATCAATCTGTTTCTGTCAACAATTCACTATAGCATCGTGAACAGTTAGTTAATCCATTCCTAGGATAATGTCAAATTCATTAATTTGCAGTAACATCAAGAGCTGATGCCTCCACGTGGCATTCAAATCACATAAAACCTGGCGAGAACTCAAGCTTCAGATCAAACAGATGTCTTTTGTTTCACTTCTATGTCTTTAATTGTGCCTCAAATTCCTGGTCGATTGTCTCTCGCAAATGTAACAATAAGTCTTACATTCTGATTTCTGTTCAAATTAGCTCGATACAACAGTCTTTCTCATAATAATCTCTAGATTCTCAAACGAAATAGGATCCATCTTCCAATCTACATATCTCAGAATGATTCCACCCACAAGGGTTACATTCAAGTTTATTTACATTTTTTACGATACCCGCACTGGCTACTAAAGTCATCGGTGGTATCTCATTACTCTACTTCATTCTATCACTGCCATAAAACCTTGATGGCACTGAAAATGGCTGCTCGATTCTTTCATTTTTCTTTGGCAAGAAAGGAGAAAATGTTCTAGATACATTTCGCTTATTGAAGTCTTGAACTCTTATCTCACCTTGTTTCTTGTGATAACAAATTTCTTCTATTTTCTGAGTCTGATAAAATAAAATTACGAACTCATGAAATTCCATTACACTCACAAGCATTTCAATCTCATTATTCAATCCATCATCGAAACAAATACACAATTCCTTCTCAATTGACATCATCTTATATGCATATTTATTGAGTTGAACAAACTTCTACTTGTACTCCGCAACTGATCTATTTTCTAGCTTCCATTAAAGAAATTCATTTTTTTCTTCTTGTCTAAATAGCGTTTTTTGACATATTTCTTTTGGAATTCAATTCGGAAAAATCTCAGTTAACTCGTCCTTTCAATACCACAGTATTTTAAGTCGATTATCAGTGAGAAGCTTCCTTTTTTTAATAGTAACATGGCACACCTCAGATAATCTTCGAGAGAACACAACATTTCATCCAGAACCATCTATGTGTTTTCTAACAAATACTCAAGTCTAGCCGAAACATCACCCACTTTATCGCTAAACTCATCAACTCCACATAATCGGACTTTATCCATAGAAAACCTGTGAATATTCTATTGTATAGGGTTTTAATGATGATGAGGTAGAGATCATTAAGCCACGAAATTGACTCTTATAAATACATTAAACATATCACTCATCACATTAAGAAAGGTACTATGAGTCTCATCTCTAGGCTTAAGAAATTTAGGCATATTATGAACAACCCTTTGATCAGTGGCTAGAACATAACTCTCCGCTTCATCAGAATTAGCTCAGTTGGATGACATCTTTTATCTATACGAAAAACAAAATCAATTAAGTCAAGAGACAACACACTATCACAAGTTATAAAATGGCATGTATTTCTAGGCTTTAAACATGCTACCTTCAGTCTAAGAACTGACTAAACCATAACATTAATACCACTAAATGTAACACCCTTATCCTGTCTCCGTCATTGAATTAGAGTTACAGAGTATTACGATACAATTATAAATAATTAACTTCAATCGTATACAATTAGTCAATTTTAATAATCAAATATGCATTTTAATTAAAATAAGGATACACTTACGGGCCATAAATCGAGCCTACGGGGCCCTAAAAATAGTTTGGCAACATTCAGGGATCATTTTGAAACAAAACATAATATTTTGAAAAAAATGAAGAATTTTATAAACAGGGGTCACACAAACGTATAGCCAAGCCGCGTGACATAGCCCAGGCCGTGTGGTTTAAAAACATGGTCATGTGCCTACCGTGTAAAATTTGAACTATGGGACACACGACCGTGTCCCAGCTCATGTGTCCGCCCATATGGGTATTGGTAATAGGGTCACACGGTCATGTCGCAGGCCGTGTGCCAGACCGTGTATGCACTTGAAGTTTGTTCACACGGCCATGTCACTAGGTGATGTAACTCTTTGAGACCGTGTGGTTCATCCTGTACTACAAATTTAAATAACACACGGTCGTATGGTGTGGCCGTGTGCCGACAGCTTGTTTCTCAAGCCATGTGCTCCCTAAATAACCCCTAATGCAAGTCATTTCAACACCATTTCTTGCACACCAAACCAAACCATTTCAAAACACTTTCACACATTAAAAACGCAGTCAAACATACCTAAAACATGCCAAAATCAATCAACCTATATGTCTAACCAATATGCCATCACTTGGCACCACAATTCATATACCAAATAAATTCAATCTCAATGGAAAAAGACTAACCTTAAACATACATCGCACATACTATTTGACTATTTCATTCACATCCCAATTCTACCACAAGTCATCTACTTCAAAAGGGCATGAAAAAAATGACCAAAGACACATATTTACATAAACATTTACAAGCCAAAATCAATGGCATATATATATACAAATAAGCTAGGCATAAGCTCAAACCATACCATATTAACAAAATAGTATAAAAACTCCTATTACATGCCATTTACAACCATCAACAAAATAACGAAAATCTACCAAAGTGAGATGGATAGTGCGTATGTTCTTCGACTAGGTTCCAACCAATCAAGCTTTTCGATGATCTACAAGAAAAGAAAACAACTAACGTAAGCAAATAGTGCTTAGTAAGCTCGTATAAATCTTAAACGTAAACTTACCGAATAGACTCAGTTTATATAATTCATACATAATTCTTTTGACATGGTTAAAAGATTATCCATTTCCTATTACAACACAACCTCACAAGTTAGTGAGTTCAATAATGAAACATCAAACATCCATCCATATCAAGGAACATATACTGGGAGCATATCCATATACATAACATTCATCACATCTCTAATATGTAACATTCATACCTTCAAAGCTCTTATGTCAACACTTTCCATTCCATCTATTATAATTTCATAACATTTTATATAAATAAATTCATTCGTTTAAGCCTTTATTACCCGTTAAAGCAAATGAAACAACGTCAGATACACAGGAACCATGCTCACACAAATTGTGCATGTATCTGTAACTGTAAACATATCTGTAATGCTCACACGAGCTATGAAGTGAGCCTACTCACACGAGCTGTGGGTCGGGATGTTAAGCTACACGATGCTGCTCACACGAGCTATGGAGAATCAGCAACAAATACGGGACCTTAACTATCGGTAGGACATCCAAGACCGACACTCGAAATCATATAACCCTTAATGACATGCCATTTGTATCCTAGGTATTCACAAGGTTCAAACGGTACTCATTACATCCTTTGATTCCTTTTTCGATATAATATTTCATATACATATTCATGAAATTTACATTTTCCACAATTCATCAATTGATCACCACAACCATTTAATCTCATTAAGCATATAACACAATAATCATTTAAGATATAACTAACATAATTATTCTTTAACATTTAAACAAATATCCAAATAATGAATTAACCATTACACGAATTTACCTCAACCAAAATAGTTGTAAAATCGAAGCCGACAACTAGTCTAATACTTTAGCTTTTCCACAATTTAACTCTGGTTAACCTGTTTCTTTATCTAATAATAGTTTTTATTCAATTAAATAATTAAAATAGAATAAAATACCGAGATTCATATATTTGGCCCTTAATTGACATTTTACACTTTTACCCTAAACTTTTATTTTTTATTCAATTTAGTCCCTAAACCCGAAACTATCTAAAATTCCATAATTAACCCCCAACACTTTAAACCAATTTTACTAGAAAATTAAAACAGTCCCTAAACACATAAAAATTACAGAATTCTCACGCTAAAATCTAATTATTTTCACATTAGTTCCTAAACTCAAAACTAACAAAATTTCCTTTATAAAATAGTCCTAATCAACAACCAAGATTATAAATTTATCATAAAATTTCAAAAACATCATTGAATTATCAATGGCACGATCCAAAACATGTGATATTTTTGCAAATTAGTCCCCAAGTTAGCTAGATTAAGCTACAACGATTACAAAAACATAAAAATTACTAAAAACGAGCTTAAAAATCACTTACATGCCTGAACTCTTGCTAAGCCAAAGCTTCAAAGTATTCAATGGTGTTTTTCTTTTCTATTTTTGATGGTTGAAGGTTAGAGAAGATGATAGTTTTTATTATTATTATTTTCTTTAACTTATGCTTATTTTTAACTTAATTACTATATTACCCTTAATGATTTCATTCAACTAACAAATTTCCTAGCCCTTAACAGTCCATTTGTATTACCAAAGGTATATTTTTGTTTTAAATCCACTCACTTATAACAACTAAACCATTTAATCCATAAAATTCTATAGTGATTAACTTTTACACCTTTTGCGATTTAGTCCTTTTTCTTTAATTAACTATCCAAACGTTAAAATTTCTGGACCAAATTTTAGTACACCTATATAATCACTCAGTAAATATTTAATAAAATATTTATGGGCTCGGTTTATAGAAACGAGGTCCTGATACCTTATTTTCTAAAATCACTTGACTTTAGGCATATAACACTTGAACATAATTATTCATTCAATTAACAAAAATCATTAAATCAAATTTCAACGTAATTCTATACTTGACTTTTAAATATTAAATAGCAATATTTACGGACTCACTTGTCAGATTTATGGCCTCGAAACCACCGTTTTTGACACTATTGAAAAACAGGTTGTTACATTAGAAATCATACTTTAATATGTAATGGATGAATAGATGAATAATCTCAATTTTATGAAACCAAAGATGTACACATTACTTGAAACTGAATTATCGAATAAAAGACTTAAAAATTCTCTATCTAATGAGGTGTACATTTGACATTTGAGACTTGGTTATATTAACTAAGAAAGAATCACTAGACTTATGAAAGATGACACATTAAGTTCACTTAAGAAAATTGATCTCCCACAATGTGAATCTTGCTTGGAATGTAAGATGACTAAGTGATCTTTTAATGCAAAAGGAACGAGTGCCACAAAACTCTTAGAACTTGTGGACACTAATGTATGTGGCCCCATGAATGTTAGTGCAAGAGGTGGTTACGATTATTACTTAAATTTTATAAATGATTATTCCAGATATGGGTATGTGTACCTAATGTATTGCAGAAGTGAAACCTTTGATAAATTCAAATAGTTTCGTTTGGAAGTGGTGAAATAATTAAGTTTACCCATAAAGACATTTTGGTCTGATCGAGATGGGGAATACTTATTGGATGAGCTCTTAGGGTATCTCACAGAGAATGAGATATTATCCTAATTAACTACGTTGAGAACTCTACAATAGAATAGAGTGACAAGGAGAAGGAATCGAACTTTGTTAGACATGGTTCGATCAATATTAAGTTATTCAAAGTTGCTAGTCTCATTTTGAGGATATGCGTTACAAACGAATTGTTATATTCTAAATGTTGTACCAACTAAAGTTACATCTAAAACTCCATATGAATTGTGGCAAGACAAAAATCCAAGTCTAAACCATTTAAGGATTTGGGGATGCCCAACCCATGTATTGGATAAAGATGCAAAGAAGTTAGATTCACGGATAAAGTTGTACATGTTTGTGAGATATCCTAAAGGAACAAAGGGTGGTTTATTTTATAATTTAAAAGATCAAACAATTATAGTGTTGACTCGTGCTACCTTCTTTGACGAAAGCTACATAAACAACTTTAAACCTCAAAGTAAAGAATTACTTAAGGAACTTTCAGGAAATACACAAAGCCCTACAGTAACAGTTCCATAACCAACTCCTAATAGTGGAGCTGCAATTAATCAACAACATAGGAAGCTTTGTTACAGTGGAAGGTCTCTCGTAAGCTTGAGTTCTTCCAATTTGACGGAAGTGTTTTAAACACTAAGTCTGTGGAGTGGAACATGAAGATGATGACTCACTCACATTTTATGAAGTGATGTAGAGTGTAAATTTCAAGCTCTGGGAAATAACTATGAAAGTTGAGATGAATTTTATGCAATCCAACTCAGTGTGGGAACTTGTAGACTTGCTGAAATGGATAAAACCCATAGGGTGTAAATGGATCTACAAGAAGAAAAAGAAATGTCGATGGAAAAGTGGAAACTTACAAGGCCAGACTTGTAGCAAAAGGTTATACTCATAAAGAAGATATTGATTATGAAGAAACCTTCTCTCTAGTTGTCATTCTCAAGTTAATCTACATGTTGTTATCCATTGCGACGGCTCTCGATTATGTGGTCTAAAAAATGGATGTCAAGACAACGTTCTTAAATAGCTATCTTGAGAAAGCATATATATCATGTAACCCACCATATATATAGCTAAAGGAAATTAACATAGAGTTTACAAACTGCTTAGATCTATATATGGACTTTAAATAAGCATTCCACTCATAGAATCAAAGATTTGATCAAGCAATCAAAACTTTTAGATTTGAGCAAAACATAAATGAACCTTATGTTTATAAATATATTGGGGACGGAAATGTGGTCTTTCTCGTTCTATATGTTGATGGCATTGTACTCACTGGAAATGACGTAGGGACATTCTCATCGATTAAACTGTCATTAACTCAACAGTTTAGCATGAAGGACTTTAGAGAAACTAATTTTGTTATAGGTATTCGAATCCTAAGGGATTAAAAGAACAAAGTGATAGCATTATGACAAGCTTCATGCATATATAAGATATTGGAATGTTATGCAATGGTCAATTCTAATAAGGGAACTTAACCTTCTGTACCGAGATTTCATCTTTTTTTGGAGGGCTATCCTAATACAATAAAATAAAGAGAAAACATGAGAAAATTTCCTTATGCTTCGACAATAGGATGTCTCATGTATGCTATGTTATGCACAAGTCTAGATATTTGTTTCACAATAGTGTCACACCCCAAATTCAGTGGATCCGAGAGGAAGGCGTATAGATGTGAAAGTTACCTATTTTGGCACACTATGGTAGCATAGGCCGCCATTTTTTAAGTTTATGGTAAACTAAAGTTTGGCGCATAAAGTTTTTATTCCTTAAAAGTTTGCTAAAAAGTGTTGTGCATTGTTTTCTCAAAATCTCACTAAGTTTAATTGGACTTACAAACTTGTCGTTTATTTGCAGGGCAAAGGTTTGACTCAAAAATCGAGGGGAGGGGCTAAGCCAGACATCATCAGTTTGAGGGGTGAACATAGATGTTGCTTATGTGTATATAAGGGTGAGTTCCTAGAGGCTATGCTTCATAGATTAAATTAGATGCATTCGTTTTATAAACTTAAGTAAAAAATGTAAATATTGTTAGATTTGCTATTGTAATAAAATTGTAGCAATAAAATGATGAGGATTTTAGCTGAAGCTAAATCTTGTAATTTAATAGAGCCAAAATACTTATAAAAAGTCAAGCTAGAATTCATGCCAAGTTACTCAAGTTGACTGTGACATTCAGTACTTGGACTTGACAATCGGGTTGGGTATAGGGTGTTACAATGTGGGAAGGGACCAAGCCAAACTTCACGGAATCCATGTGGATTTCTTCAAAGCAGTATTATGCATAAAGAGGGTCTCCCTTAGAGGCTATGCCTCGAGGATTGAATATGTAATTAAGTAGAATCCAATTTGTCAAAATTACGTGTATAGGAATATTTAGTAGATGGGTATGCTGTAAAAGAAAATTTTTTACTTGGTTAGTCACTCGAATAATAAGAGATTTCATATGATGTGCATTTATAGAAATGTTTTGGTTAGTTAATTAATTGGGTTAAATGTTTATGTGAATGTAATATTAAGTCCGACGGAGAATTAAATAAATTAGAAGTATGTTGTTAAGTAACACGGTTTAATTGTGACATTTGGTACCCGAATCTAGTGATCGGATCGGGTATAGGTTGTTACACATAAACTATTAATCTAAATTTGTGTTTTAAATGGGACTAAGTTGAATTCATGACATGTGGGTTTTTTTATGAATTTGTGAAATAACTCGACTTTAAGTTGAAGTTATTAAACATGAACTTGAATAATAAGGTTATGTATTGCCCATTCTATGTGTGATTGCTTTTAATCACTCTTTGAGTTATACAATAGATGACATGCTCTAAGCTTAACTTTTTAACTTTCTTTTTTATTTGGTATTTACATAATCAATTAAATTTGTATGCTCACCCTAAGGCAAGGTGAGTATACTATTTTTTCATTTGAACTTACTAAGCATGATTCTGCTAAGGTGTTGTTGTTTTTGCGTGTAGATTGCACCTCTAGATCATTGAAGCCCAAAACCCTTTTGGAGCATCACACTAACACCAAGACTACAAGAGTATGAAATTTGTGTACTTATATATTGTGGCCTGTACCTAGGGCATATGCATGTATAAATATGTCTATTTCATATTCCATTTAGTACTTGAAGCATTGGTTACGATGTGGTAGTTGAAGGCTTAATTATTTTGTTAAACTCATGGGTGTAAGAAAACTTCATTTTGCATGCATGCATATAGCTTTCTTATATTTAAGCTATGATTTGGGAATGATATTAACTTATTTTAAATGTTTTTATGAAAGTTTATTTATGCTAGTAATGATTTAAACACGTTTTGACGGATGAAGATGTAGTTTAAGTATGTTTTCGATAGGTGTCTTGCTCATATAATGTCGTTCTTTAAGCATGTTTCATGTTTGCTATGTTTAGCGTTTTTGGGCTCCCAAAGTTAAAGTTTTCATAATAGACTTTTTGGGAATGAAACAAGTGCATTTCAGGTCAATTTTTTGCTCTAAGGGCTATGATTTTTATACTTGGCCCTAGGCGTATCAACACAAGTCAAATAAAAAAGTCAACATGACCAATATCAGGGAGAAGTATTAGTACTTCTCCCTTAAGTACAGATGCCACAGTGTCAAGGAGAAGTCCCTCCATTATTTTGGTGATTCTAATCCCTTTAAGGCTTGTATTTGGTCCATGACACCTTCGAACACCTATAAATCGATTATGAATGGTTTAAATGTGATTTTAAAGTCTTAAAATTTATTTTATTTATTTTTTTATGATTTTATAAAAATGTTTTAATATTTAATTTCTTTAAAAAATTAAAAAAATTTGTCTCAAAACTATTCTGGTAGAATCTCCCATTCGTACTGTATGTCAGGACGGGTGAAGAGTGTTACAGTATAACAATTTTATCTTTTTTTTAGTAATATAAGATTTAGACTAATAAATTAAACGTTATGAATGGCCTAATGATTTTAGTATACATCTCAAATGTGCTAGAGTTTTCTTTTCTTTTTCCTGTAGAAGTTTTTTTCTGTTTAATTTTTTGTATAATATTTAGAACTATTTATAATTCCTCCCCAACTTTTAAATAAGAGGACAAATACACTTTAATGTGCTCGAACCCACGTCCTTTTAAACTGACCATAATATCAGTGTTAACCGAGTTAAGACTTAATTGATGTAATTATTTTACTATGCATTTAAACTATTTTAAACTTTATGAACGGCCTAGTGTTTTAAACCTTTTTCAATCATATCAAGATTGTATCATCATGCGCAAATATTAAATATGTATTTATTTTTTCTGAAATTATTTTAGTTTAAGGGCGAGAGTTCATCCAAATATAGTTATAATGTTCTTCTGTGGTTTTTGCATTGAGTTTATTCTAACTTTTGTATCAAGCATGTATTGCTTGTTATTTGTATTGGTACCTAAAATTCTATTTATAAACTCTTTTAATTTTTTTATCTCGAGTTTAAATTTCCCTAAATTTGTGTGTGATTTTAATTTTCTAATTCAAATTAAAATTTTTGAATAAATTTAAATTACCATAAATGAATGTCATCAACTACCATCCATATTTTGTTTTACATTTTCAATGTAATTTGTATAAAAAAATTTAAATATCCTATTTGCGCCTTGCATGACCAACGGAATTATTCACAAATTAGTACTCCATCCTTTTTGTTTATAGGGTAATGAATTTTTAGTCTTTGAATTTTATAAAAAATTATCTCTTTATTTATTTATTTATTAACATTTAAATTTATATTTTTATTAAATCACTCCAAAATAGAAAGAAAAGTTAACATTAGTTAATTTTACTGATGTGACATACATGTGATTGTCATTTGTCATGTGGATGATATGTTAGCATTTAGTTAATTTTTAAATTTTAAAATGTTTTAAAAATATTTTTATAATTTTATACTTTTGAATAATTTTAATGATTTTTAATTTTAAAAATAATTTTTATATTTTTGAATTTTTAAATTTTAAAATTAATTAAATATTGACATGCTATCGTTAGCAAAATAAAAAAATTAACTTTTTCGTTTATTTTAAGGTAATTTAGTAAAAAAACGTAAGTTTAAAAGCTAAAATGACTTCTTTAAATTATTATGCCTTGTTGATAATAAACCTCCTATGGCTTTAAAGCTACAACTTTGTTAGTGTTGTATAATAAATAGGCTTTGAACGCATAGAGGTGTAAAGAAAATTAGAAATATGAAAAGTTGAAAGAGAGAAAATATAGAAGTAGAAAATATAATAAACTTTTCTGTTTGTAAGTGTGTTGAGTAGGAAATATAGAAGTATTGAAAGAAAAAGTAAATTTCTTTTCAAATAATGTTTGATAGAGTTGAAAATAAAAATAAAAATAAATTTAAAATATATAATTTTGAACTAATATATACATCTTTCTCATTTATTCTCTTTTTATCATCTGAATCTAGAATGATTAATTTTTACGTAGTAAGATAGAAAATAACCACCTCTCCTATTTTCTTTAATCAAGTACCGTTAAAATTTATTTTTTGGGTGTGCTTCAATTAGGGGTGAGCATTCGATCGAATCGAATCGAATCGAATCGAAAATTTTCGAGTTAATCGAGTTTTCGAATCTCATTTTATCATCCTAACTTTATTTGAAGTTTTCTCGAATCGAGTCGAGTGAGATGGAATTCGAATCGAATCGAATCGAATATATTTGTTCGAGTTAAATTTTAAAAAATAATTTTGGGTCCTTGTAACCATTGTCACCCATCGTAATAAAATTTGTCTACCTTAATCAAATTTTTATTAACTTTCATCACCTCATAATTTATTTATTAATTTTTATATCTTGGTTAGCTTATTTGTTTGCTTAGTTGTTTCAATTATCTTGGATTCTTGTCACTATGTATTTTGGAATTAAAAATATATTAAATATAAAAATATGATTTTTAATAAAATTTATTTTAAAAATAAAATTTGAAATTGATACCAATATAAAATTTTAACACGAATATTTTATGGCATAATTAAGAATTCAATTTTAATATAAATATTCAATATGACTAAACAATTCAATAATATAAATAATATAAAATGTGAAATTTAATTTAATAATATAAATAGTATATATAAATAAAATTATTACTATTTATGTTTAGTGATTTTTTGGATAATTTTGATTTTTATTTGAGAGTAAAGGGTGAGAAGTAAAAGTTTAGGGAAAAATAAAAAGTTTTGGGGAATAAAAGTTTGAGGAAAGTAAATAGGGGAGTAAAATTTTGGAGGAAAATATTAAAAAAAATTGGAGGGGAGGGTTTGGAGTAGATGGGAGGTGGGATGGGAAGAGAATAAAAGTTTTAGGGGAAAAGTGGGAGGAGTAAAATTTTGGGGAAAATAAAAAGTTTTGAGGGTTTTTGAGAGTAAAATTTTGAAAAAAAATTAATGGAAGAGTAAAATTTTGGTGGGAAATGGATTTTGGGTAGATTGGGGGTTGGGAGGGGAGGGGAGTAAAAGTTTTGGGGGAAAAGTGGGAAGGAGTAAAAGTTTTGAGGGAAAAGTAAAAAAGTTTGGGAGTTTAGGGTAAAACTGTAAAATATTATAGTTTCATATTCGAATTATTCGAATTATTCGAGTTATTCGAATTCGAAAACTCAACTCGATTCGAACTCAAAATTTGAAAAAAAATTCGAGTTGATTCGAATAACTCGATTAACTCGAATAACTCGATTCGTTTAACTCGAAATTCGAATTTTTTTTCGATTTTTTCGAGTCGAATCGAATTTTGCTCACCCCTAGCTTCAATAGTGAAGAAGTGAAAAAAGAAAAAGAAAATAAATTTGAAGATAATAACTCCTCCACTTTTATTTTGTCCTTCAAGAGTCGCATCCTAGAGAATACTTGGTCACCTACAAATGTTCTGGCTGGCTTTTCAGAGAAGCCAACTTCCAACAAAGATTCTTCTCCCATTATTATTACATTAAGCATATGCCTATCACATTCCCTGCTCAGCCCAAAGATTCTCTTTGCCCCTCGGATTTAAACAGATCATTGTATTTTCGATCATATCAAGTTTACTGTAATCATGAATGAAAATATTATTTCCATTAATTGCGATTAATATTATCAGGCTTAATTTAAATTATACCAATTTTTTTAAGTTGGTATTTAATTTTTTATTGTAAGTAGTATTTAAATTATTTTTATTATCTATTTACATCAAAATTTTATATCTATTAAAAAATCCAGCTAATAATAAATTATCATATCATATAAACTTTTCAAAGAATCAATTCTTTTTTTTTTCTCTTTTCTTACTTTATAATGTCTGAAATGTTAACAATGCTAAGAATTCTCCATTCCAAGGTTGAGATACTGGCAATTTTATTTTCAAATTTCATTGCCTACTTATTTGACTTGACAGGATCGAACAAATTCTTTCATCGATCAAAATTAGTATTTTCAAATTTTGATTGGGCTAACCAACCAGACTTGTTGGACTAAGCGCCAGACTAAAGATAGGAGTTGAATTGATTGACTCGCAATCCGAGACAAGAGGATTTAACCGAGTTAAAAAATCGGTTGAATCAGTTTTATATATTATTAAGTATTTGTTTGATTGAATGGGACGATCTAATCAAATTACAAACTAGTGCCTTGACCGGTTCAACTATCGGTCCGATTTTGACAACTTTAATCGAAACCATGAAGTCCTAAATGCCCACACTTGTAAAAGAAGTCCAAGATGGGAGGAAGAAGAAAGAAGAAAAGATAATATTGTCTTTTTTGGCACATGAAAATTTTAATTGATTATTTATTTTTTTAAAGAAATTGACTTTTTTTAAATGCTGAATTAAGAGATATTAAGATGATTTATATACCATTTGTAAATAAAATAAATATTTAAGTAGAAAATGAAAAAAATATAAATTGATAGGTTAATCCATATTATTACAGTTTCTTAGCATAAAATTCTAACTTTGGATTTAAAAATCAGTATTAAATGATTCAACTGTCCAATTATATAATTTGAGCTAGAAAATTAGAGAATCGGTTGGAATTCGTGAAATAAGGAAAAGTTAAAACTTAAAACCGGTAATATAGTTTAGAGTTTTAACAAAAGAATCCGATATTTTCATTTCGTTTTAATCCATTTCATCTTCCTTTTTGGCATATATATTTCGTAATTATCTGATTTTTTAATATTTTGTTGATTTTATGAATGCTTTAATTTTTATCTAATGTCAAAATTTTCTTAATTCAGTCATTAACGTTAACAATCAATTATGCCTCCTAAAATTTAGTTCTTCATGGAAGCTCTTAACCAACCATTAAAAATGTGACATTTATATATATAAAAAATGTTGATTAGGAGAGTTTAATTGATTTTAAATAATTTACAAAAGATTAATTAATTTTTAATTATTTTAAGACGGTCTAAATGTTAGAAAATTTATTAAAATTATAAGAAAAATTATAAAAAGTATTAAACTGATAAAAGAGTATAAAATTTATAAAAGTAGTAATTTTTAAATTTTTATAATATTTAATAATTACATAATTTATCTAATTTTGTTTTTTTTACATTCTCTAATAATTTTTTTAAAAATAAAAAAAATATTACTTTTTGTTTCATTTCAAACACTATCTACATCCCTCGCACTACCTTAAGCCACCGAACACCATCTAAACCCAAAAACCCTAAACCCTAACATCAACCAAATTGTTACTCAAACCCCACACCCCACAACTTATAAGAGTTTGAACACCATCACGCTTTAAATTTCTTATTTTTAAAACCAAAAACTTCAAACCTTTAAAATAGTAAAAAATATTATAATTTTTTCATAACTTTTTTAATAGCTTTTAATAAATTTTTAATAATTTTATTACTTTTTATCATTTCAATAATTTCTATATAACTTATAAAATTTTTATAATTCTATAATTTTTTATAATTTCTAAGCTTAAATAATTAAAAATAATTAAGGCTCATAAAATAATAAAAAAACTAAGCATTCACTACATCAAAACAGGGTTTTAGCGGCGTTTTTAGCGGCGTTTAGACAAAAAACGCCACTAGAAATCGAGCATTAGCGGCGCTTTACGTAAAACGCCGCTAAAGATCGAGCATTAGCGGCGCATTTTGAAAAACGCCGCTAAAAATAAGTATTAGCGGCGTTTTCCAAGAAGCGCCGCAAAAAAAAGAAAGCTGAACGATGCCGTTTTCAAAGTTTTCGGGGCTTTAGCGGCGTTTTTGAGAAAGCGCCGCTAATGCTCGTGCCTTTAGCGGCGTTTTTGAGAAAGCGTCGCTAATGCTCGTGCCTTTAGCGGCGTTTTTGAAAAAGCGCCGCTAATGCTCGTGCCTTTAGCGGCGTTTTTGAAGAAGCGCCGCTAATGCTCGTGCCTTTAGCGGTGTTTTTGAGAAAGCGCCCCTAATGCTCATGCCTTTAGCGGCGTTTTTGATAAAGTGCCGCTAATGCTCGTGCCTTTAGCGGCGTTTTTGAAAAAACGCCACTAATAATAAAATCTAAAACCATTTCAATTATCTCATTCTTTAATATATTCTCAAGTAATGTTTCAATTATATTTTTTTATTATAAGTTGAAAAAATTAATATTTCGTTATATTTATTATATATTGGTCAAATTTACATTAAAATGATAACAAATAATATTGTTTAATCTAGAATGTTTTTGTTAAAGAGAAGTCCTAACTCCTAACTATTTATTATTATTTTTCAATCACAGTTTATTTAAACTACTTTACTAGAAAAATATATTAAATTATGAGTAAAATAAAATATCATAAAACTTAAATTGTTGTGTTGTAAAGAATAAAAATAGAATAAATTTTTATAAGAATAATAAATTTTGATAGTTCGACTATATAAATCAAAGAAAGTAATATAAAACACCAAATATCGTGATAAATAATGAATTAATGAAAGAGTAAGGTAATACATGAACACAACAATGACCTAATATATAGTACCTACTCAAGAGTAAGAACTGAAAATGAATGAAAAGGGACAAATGAGGTTGTTACTTGGTCTAATACCCACAAGAAATTAATACTAGGTTTTTTAGGCTGAGAAAGGGTTATAGGAAAATATTATAAATATTGAAATTCGAATAAAATTTATTAAATATTGAATTTTAGAAAATAATTAAGTGAAGTTGGGATTCAATTTAGCTAGTAGAGTTGGTGGGGTTAGTTGGACGATTTGCTCCCGAAAAGAAAAAGCTGTTTGTTTTTTCTTGATAACAAAAATTTGTTAGCTGAGTCTCGAGTCTAGAGCCGAATGCTGCTTCAGGCGGTATAGTGGTAGTAGTGGACAAGTAGGTCTAATTTATCTGAATACCCCAATGGCAAAAGAAAGCAAATATCTTATATTTGCAATCATTAATCGAATTACGTTGGGTACTTCGTTAGGGTGGGTGAGTGGCGAGTGCTGAGGTCCAGGATTGGGAAAATAAAATGAGCAGAGCAGAGCAGGGTTTGCATTTGGATTTGGGTCGGGTTAGTGGATAATGATGAATAAATATCATCATAATGTTTATTATTTTAGGATTACAGTTTTGAGTTCAGGGTTTAGGTTTAGGGCTTGGGGATTGGGGTTTAAGGTTTAGAGTTTACATTTTAGTGTTAATATGAGGTTAGTGTTTACGGCTTAAAAGATAATGATCAAATTCTTGTTTTAGGGCTTGATGTTTATGGTTTACTGCTTTAGCGTTAATGATTTGACTGTTACAATGCATGGTTTAGAGTTTAAGGTTTAGGTGTTACCATTTTAAGGTTTATGGATTAGGTGTTACCAATGTCTAATTTTAAAAACTTTTTCAACTTCAAGCTCGTTTACGAATCACCCATTTCATTGTTTAAAACAATAAAAATATAAATCTAAGCCTAACCATATTTTGGACTAGGTGTGTTGTATGGGTAGTGAACATTTCTAATTATCATTTAAAAGTAAATAACATATATTTTTCTAAATTTTGAAAGGTTTTATATTTTTCGTGATTTAAAATTTTAAAATGAATTTTAAAAGATTTTAAAATTTTTAAAAATTTTAAAAGATTTTAAACTTTTATTTTATAATATTTATATACTTTTAAAGAAAAGACCAAATTAATAAAATTACAAACATTAAAGACTACAAATTTATTTTATCATTTTTAATTGCTACATTGATGATTTTAACATAAAATTAGATGTTTAAATTAAAAATTTTAACCTAAAAACAGTATAATAAAAAGCAATAGTGGCGTTTTTTTATAAAAACGCCACAAAAAAATAATTTTACTTCAAAAAAAAAGCGCCATTTTATAAATTTTTCCCCCTGAAATCCCTCCCTAATTTCCCCCCTTGAAACCCCCAACTTTACAAACACACCGTCCTTTAAAACTTTTAACGCCATACCCATTGCTATTTTTTCTTCCTCAACCTCAATTCTTAAACGCCCAAATTTGGAACCCTAGATTTTTCTCTGCAGAACTTTTCTTAATCCACAAGCTTTAGCTGCTCTATGCGATTCCATCACAGATCTGAAGAACTTTTCAAATGTACAGCTCCATTTCACTGCGCCCTCTCTTCCTGATCCTGGTACCATCTTTTAATTTAAGAATAAGCAAAACCCATGTTTCATTTTCTTGATTTTACATTAACGATTTGTTCATACCGGTGTTTATGTTAACACTTGTCACCATCTCTTCTTCTTTCCTTGTTTTTCTATCCATCTCGTGGAAACCGCAGATTTAGCATTCTCGGTGGCACCAAAGCTCTAACAAAAAAAAAGTAGAAACACTTTTTTTGGATCATTGGGTTTTCAAAGTTTTTGGGGTTGGTTTATCTTTTCCTTTTGGTTTTGAAAGATTGTTGTGGGTAGTTTTGATTGTTTATTTTCTTCTTTGTTTTCCTTTCACGTAAGAGAGTGAAGATCATCCAGTGTTGGCGGTGGACCCGGTCATGATCGCTTGATTGGAGTAATCCATTAGTCTCTATTCAACCCAATGCCCTCAAGTTCGTTTGTAAGTTCTACCTTATCTCTGTTTTCACTCCTATGCATGCATGTAATGCATACATTCAAGATTCAATTCAAGGTTATGTGATCAACTTGGACATGGACCTGAGATGACTGTTCCTTTGATAAGTTTATGGAATTAGATTATGAAGACTCTAGTGATGCTATGTTTTTTGGATGCTAGCACATACCCATTCAAATCCTCCCCAATCGAGGAAATGCCAAAATAATTTGTGAAGCTTGACATGGTGTTCTTTACAAGATGCCGCTTTATCTTTGTATCAATTCTTCAATGTGTGGCTAGTTTATATTTTGCTCTTAGATGCTGGTTTCTTTGAAATGCTAAATGTCAATGCGATCTTTGTCTTGACATATGGTTATTCGGAAAGTTTTGAGGAACAAATTTTAAGCTTAGTTAACCTATGCTTTTAGTTGAGCTTGAAAAACCAAGCTTTTGTTAAAGTGGTGAACACAAAAATCAAACTATTTTGATTTTATCTTTTAGGCAAATAGTGTGGGCTTTTGATGCACCTAGAAAGTAATGGTTTTGATTTTATAAGGTCGATGCTCTTTCATTGATTTTTCACTCTAGAATGTCTTGATAAGAATTTGATCATAAAATTGTTGTTATATGCACCTTCACTTTTTAATTCTTTTGTATGACTTGGGAACCTATACATGTTTTACTTTTATAGAACTTTTGGAAGTTTTCTTTTCTTTTAATTTTATTTTTCGCCTTCCCTTGTCAACGGTTTAATTAAATTTATGATGCATATGTACTTTAAATTTTTGATTCTTGCGAGTTCTTCAAATGCAATTGCAAATTTTGATAGCAATATCGCTAATGAAGCCTGTAACTAGAAAGACAAGGAGCATGTCGAGATTCTCATTTCGATGGATTGTGCTTCTATTTGCAACAATAATGAAAAATTTAAAGGTCAGAAAACTTATTTTGAATACAAACATGCCTAACATTTTACCAACTCAAACCAAAAGAAAAACCGGATAGCTTATTTGTTTAATTATTACGTAAAAGATGATTATTTGCTGTCCATTTTCCTATTAGTAGCCTTGTGCACTTCTCTTACATGTCCTCAGAATTCATAACTTCTAATAGTACTCAAAATTATGCTCTTTAAGTCCAAAACAAAATTACGTATTTTCTTAGCTCTTTAAGGTCATGCACTTAACCCTTTTTTCTTATTTCTACTTTCCTTCTATTCTTTTATGTATTATTTTCTTATTATTGAAACCGAATGTGTTTTATTGGACAAAGTGCGTGCGATTCACCGTGACAATGGAGAAAAGACTGATATCTCTAGAGTCTTTTGGTTGAACAAGTAAAAGGAATGTTGGATAAGATTTAATGAACTTATTCGATGTGGCAAAACAAAAAGAGATGTCGCATTGAAGTTGTAAAACGTGGGATGAGTTTGTAAAAGCTCTTGGGCAAAAGAAACGATCTAAGCTCCTTGGTGTGATGAGGAGGTATGACTTTAATTTGTAGAATCCTTATTATTTATAGGGATCATGACAATTTAGCATTTAATTGGTATTGTTTTAATGCTTATTTGTTACCCTTTTTTCTCGAAGCGCATCATTAATCATCATTAATCTCAAGTATTTTGTTAGGCAACAACATGAGTTGGATCATATTCTAATCTCTCGAGGCATATGTAGCTCATTTTCTTAAATGATGTTTTATGTTTTGTATATATAGGAGGTGGAAAAAGATGTGAAAGCTCGAACAAGGGGTGAGATGGGAGCAACTAAGTCTCTTTGTACCCCATTCGAACACTGAACTCCCGAAGGTACTTGACTCCATCCATGCAGGCATTTATTTTAAATAATTTAAAGAATATGAAATTAACCCTTTTCCATCCAAATTTCTTTAGAGCAAACAAGGTTTTATATATAAAATTATATATATATTGTCAATGATTATGTTTGATTGATTCTGCTGGAGTTCGAACCTTGACAGAGCTGCTATATAAGAAGCTTAGTTTGCATTTCAATTCATCTATAGATAAAATAACATTTAGTCTTTAAATTTTTCAAATTTAAACCACGATTAAAAATAATTTATAAAATAATTTTTATTTTTTAATCAAATAGATAAACCACGATTTTGTTTTGGACTGCATTGATAACATTGACACAAAGGTATCATCATGACTTATGAACTTTCGTTTTACCTATTGGCTATAAGAATTTTATATAACGTTGCGATCAAATATTGGCTTTTCACCATATATAGAACTCCTAATTTCTTTATGTGGTTCATGTTATGCTCTAATTTATGTTTTATTTTTCATTATTATGATAGTGCATGGCTAATCCTTCTATATGCTTGTTTGATATTGCTCCCATCTGAATCACGAGTAAGCAAGCAACATAAGTTATTCATTGATTGCTAATAATCATCAAGATAAATCACTTTTCGAATTGATGCTTTTGGATAGGCAATAACAAGTTAAAAAGTACAATGTAGTATAGGGTGGATGGAGAGGGTTCTTGCATATTGATAGGACATAGGTTGCAAAGCTATATGGAAAGAAAATTGAAGGGTTAATAATAGGATTTTTTAATGGCGATTGATGGAAAATACTAGGAAGATTTGGTGCTTATTGTTGAGTCCACATTGTGTTTTATGTAGGTGTAAAAAATTGCTCAAGGAATTTAATTATCTCTGCTTTTGCTTCTTTCCAATATTTTAGGGTTTGGCAATACTTTATATATATATATATATATTTAAGATTGGTTACTTTATTTAGTAATAGAGGATTAGGATCGACTTTGCTACTTAGTATGTCTGAAGGTTAGGTTTTGCTTCTAGATACGTATTTTATTTTAGTATTAGTAGCTTTGGGTTATGCCATATTTATGTTTTTGTATTTTATTATTTATTGTGATTTGAGCTTCGGCATTTTATATTATTGATTCGAATACGGTGAAGTTGTTTTGGAGTTGTCAATCATTCTAAAATGGGGCTCTTTGCGTCTGTGGGTTTTGAATCTACACTTGCTACTGCAGTTTTACGGTGGTTCTTGATCTTATGATTGGTGTTTACTTTGGGGCCTTGTCCAATTAGATTTTATTTGGTTTGGAAAAACTTTAATATCTTATGCTTGTATTTGTTATTTTGGATATCCAATTTTACTCTTGTTTATCTATTGCATTAAGAAGACATTGTTTAGGGTTTATTTCTGCTTTACTCTTTCTCAAATTTTTGCTTCTAGGTGAGACAATCGTTTAAGGAAAGATCATGGGATTGAGGGTGGAATTAGTGTTGTTTTCTCTTTAGAGAAACCTAAAGCTCAACTGCTTCCTTTTAGAGGACCAAGTGGTGAGGAAGACAACCCTTGATTATCAAGTGAGGATGCTTGCTTCTTACTTTTGCGCTTTTAAAGTACTGTTTGATCACCTAACATCATGCAATGGGAAATTCATCCAATATATTGAAGCGAAATTTGAAATGAGAATTGAAAGTACATTTGGATGGAGCTAAAGTCGTGTTTCTTTTAGCGATATATTTGAACTTCTTGGTGTTAGGTCCCTGGTTTTGCTATCTCTAGATTTAAGGGTAGAAGGAAAAGGAAAATATTTTGGTCTACATTAGTATGTAATCTACATGTTTAATCCAACAATTTAATGTGTTATTCTCATGTCAAATAGTACCAAGCGGTTCAACAATTTAATGCATTGTATTTTTATTACCTTGCAATGTGTATAGTCATAGGTAGGTTCAACTAATCGATCTGTTTTTCAAATGTATTATTTATTTTAGTTTTGATTTTAAATTTTTATGTTTACTTTAATATTTACGACAACTTGAGTTTTAACTTTTGGATTTTAATTGTGTTATTAATTTATTATTTTAAAATTTAAAACTAAATTCATTAATTTTATATTTAGTTTTAAAGTTAAAATTTTCATAGAAAATTTAATTTAAATAATATTTATTTATTTATCCTTAAAAAGTATATTTAAAGTTCAAATTTAAAAATAAAACATAATATAATATTTATCATAAAAATAAATATTATTTGATTAAAATAATTTTTTTAAAGGTTATGTTTTTAGTGGCGTTTTTGCGAGAAGCGCCGCTAAAGATAGTATTTGATTAAAATAAATTTTGTTAAAGGTTATGTTTTTAGTGGCGTTTTTGCGAGAAGCGCAAGGTTGTGATCTTTAGCGGCGTTTGTGGGAAAGCGCCGCTAAAGGTCTTGGTCTTTAGCGGCTTTTGTAGGAAAAGCACCGCTAAAGGTCTTGGTCTTTAGCGGCGTTTGTAGGAAAAGCGCCGCTAGAGGTCTTGGTCTTTAGCGGTGTTTTTTTCGGCGCTTGTCAAAGCGCCGTAAATACTTTTAGCGGCGCTTTAAAGGCCTAAAAAAACGCCGCTAAAAGCCTGTTTTGGTGTAGTAATTGGGGAATATTGTTTCACATTTAAGTCATTTCAACACCCTTATCTTACAATTTTCTTTAATTATTTTACGAAAACTTTTAAATGTTTAAATAATATTAGTATTGTTATAAAATAAAGAAAGATAGAGAGAATAAAAAATAAAGAAAATATGAAAGCAATAAAGAATGTACTTTATTGATCAAAGGGATGATTACAATACTTCATTAGAATCTTTATTTATAGGCATAAGAAATATAATAGAAGTAGAGAACTAATTCTAATAACTATTAGAATTTAAAGTAAATTAAAACTTTATCTTAATCATGATGGACACCCACTTAATAAGATATTCATAACACTCCCCCTTGGATGTCGATTGATAGATAATGTGCCCCGTTAAAACCTTATTAGGAAAAACCCTGTGAGATAAAAACCTAGTGAAGAAAAAAGAGTACACAATTTATAATATGCATAATATGCTGCCTCATTAAAAACCTTACCAGGAAAACCCAATGGGACAAAACCTCGATTAAGGGAAAAAGAGTGCAACACGTATTTACTCTCCCTCATGAAAGCATCACATATTTTCTCATATTCTACGTATTCAATCTTGAATACTAGTTTTTCAAATGACTATTTGAATGTATTTGCTAAGCATTTATATTACCATTCTTTTAAAAGTCATGAGTGAGGAAAATTTGGGGAAATATATTTTGATCTCTTCAGGAGATTCAACAATAATCGTAACAAACTTTAATCATAATTCTTTTATAAAACACAAATAGGTATTTTGGATCATTTTATAATCCTCCTTCAACTACTATTCACTAAGTCAAATTTACCACATATGTTCAAATTAGTACAATTCATATAAATAAAAATTTCTAGAATTTCAATATGCTTCTAGCATCCTAAATCCTTCAAGGATTTTAATATAAACTTTACTATATAGTGATTCATAAAGGATGTAACAATAACCATTAGACGGAAGTTAAATCTTTTATGAATTGTCAATTTAATAATATATCTAAAGGTTATTGCATCCACCACAAAAGAATATTATATCTTTTTATAATCAATGCCAAGACTTAGCGAAAAATTTTATATTTTATTCCACTTTTGCAAAATTACTTCAATTGCACCCTCACTGACTTTATACCTTTAGATATTTGGACTACTGGTCCAAAAACTCCACGAATTTAATTGTACTTGAGTTGCATCTTTCTATTTTGATCAATTTATTTCATATATATATTTCTCAATATATTTATTCAAGATCCTCCTTTTATTTCATTATTTCAATAATAATATTGCATGCAAAATCATTGTCGACCACTTTTATTATTCAGTTCCACATTTTCTCAAATTGACATAACTTATTGAGGTCTCTTATTTTCATTATTTTAAAATTCAGTTTCAGATGCCGAAATCTCTTCTGAAGTTTTACTTATTAGTTATGTATTGGGTCTCTTCTGGAGCACCCGCCTCTACTATATGACCATCTAGAAGAATTTTCATCTTTGGAACCGATCAATCTATTATTTATTCTAACTGATTGTCCTACTGGGACTTTGATTCAAATTAAAATATTAGATGTCACATAACACTTGGCTATTCTCATTAAGTTTGTAAATACATCTAACAGTTAACTTGTAATGAGTTATCCTTATTGAACTTCTGGTTCAAATTATTCTCCCCTAACTCATTACAAGTTATTATTTCTCTCCCCCTAATGTCAAGAAAACTATCGAATCAAAATTGTAATTATAAATCATGTCATAATTGAATCTCGAATACATTCAAAACATCTAATAATATAAAGAAACTTGTAATTAATATATAATCGCAACTTTCTTTGAGGATTCACTCATCTTTGTGCGTTGTGGTGGAGCAATTGGAACCTATACGCACATACAAAAATTCAAAGATGAGAAATATTTAGCTTTTGATCAAAAACCAATTATAATGAGTATTTATAACTTATTAGCTTGATGCGTACAACACGTAAATCAATATAATCTCATGTTGAAATAGGAAGTTTTGTTCTCATAAGTAATAATTTAGCTATTAGTTGGAGGCATTTGATAAACAATTCAGCTAAATCATTTTGTGTGTGAACATGAGTTACAGGATGTTCAACTTTTATCCCAATTGACATGCAATAATCATTGAAAACTTGGGATGTAAACTCACCAACATTAGCAAGATGAATTGTTTTAATTGCATAATCTGAAATTAATCATTTAAATAAGCAATCTCGCAAATGACAGGTTGCGAGTTGATAACGCATGTGATTATTTTGTAGATGCATCTACCAAAATCATATAATGTCAAAATCATCCACATGGTGGATGAATGGGCCCATATTCATTTAAGAAATGCAAAACATTAAATCTCAATTTTAGCTAGTGAGTTTCTAAGAATGAATTTTCATTGAGAACAAACAACAAATGACAATTTTTTTAATTAAAGAATCTTATGGTTTTTTAATAAATGTCCATATAAATTCTCAATTAATTTTCGCATCATATATGATCCAAGATAGTCTAACTGGTCACGCCAAGTAGTAAACGCATTTGTATTAGTAAACTTCTAGTTTACTTTAACATGTGTTTCAATTGTACTTAATTATAACAAATTGATAATTTTATTATCATTCCTTTTAATTTGTATCCACATATAAGTACTATTGTGACATTTACTACTAGAAATGTCTAAATCAATGTGAAGTCTACAATGCCACTAAGTGAATGTAATTTTCAAATAATTATATGTAATATTCGCCTCAGAATATGCCAAAATCTTCAAATATCTAAAAAAATTTACAACTTCAGTGCATCCAATCATAACGAGCTTTAGATAGAATTATAATATTTTATTGCTCATAAATAAATCTTTCACAGTCAAATATTTTGCTTCCAGCCCTTAATGGGGATGATAACAAAAGCAGATCACAAATATTATAAAATAAATGTAAATTAATAACCCAATCCTCTCTTTTCATCCTTTCAAAATAAATATTTATAGCAATAATGATTCATATGAAATATAGTATTTTCCTCATTCACAATCTCAATATAAGATCCATTATAAATATCTTTTAAAACCAATGGATTAATCATCATAAGATATTAATATATTAACTCTTCAAGTTTTTGACTAATTTTGTACTACCAAATATTGGAATAATATTTATTTGTTTCAGACCAAATAAGATAAATATTTTCTATCTGTAATGATAGAATTCATTACTACATTCTCAAATCCTTCCTTAAAGAATATTAATAGAAACAAAATATTTGGGCAAACACCACATATATGGCCAATAATCTTTCATATCATATTGATAACATAATGTTATCTTTACCCTTTGAAGAGTTATCTTGAGAACTCTCATTGTTCTATTATTTATTACTATGTTCCCATTTTAGTGGTCCATGATTATATCTTTTATTTTATTTTATGTTTGCATTCACTTCAGGAAATGTAACAAATTTGGTAGGGCAGACTTCTAAATACCTTTATTGATTTTTTTTCTTTCATAATCATCATCGTAAACATACGTGAACTTTAAATCAGAATCTATCTATTCATGTTGTCATTATTATTCTCCAATTATAATAAATATGATATGATAAATATGATATAATAAATAAAATATAGTAAAATATACTTGAAGATCTTTAACATCATCACCTTGACTATTATCACGAGCATCTATTCTGCGATTGAATCTTTGAACATCCTGAAGATGAAGTTGTAAGGGTGAAAGTTTAAGCTGAAAATGAATTTGATTTGTGGGACGACTTCGAAAGATTTTGAAAAAATAGAGAATCATCGTGCTGATAACATGTTATAAAATAAAGAAAGATATAGAGAATAAAGAACAAAAAAAATATGAAAGCAATAGAGTATGTACTTTATTGATCAAAGGGATGACTACAATGCTTCATCAGAATTTCTATTTATAGGCATAAAAAGTATAATAAAAGTAGAGATCTAATTCTAATAACTATTAGAATTTAAAGTACATTAAAGCTTTATATTGATCATGATGGACATCCACTTAATAAGATATTCATAACAAACATATATTTATAAAAAAATAATTTTTTAAAATTTTCAAATGGATTGAAATCGTTTAATTCGACGGATGAGATGTATTGGAGCTGGGGTTGTATTTCTTGAGGGCACTGCCTACATCATAAAGCATCTGGTTTTGTTGTCTAGTTTACAATATCAACAGAAGAAACCAATTAACTCCCAACTCTCAATAAGAGATATCAGTTACGAGCCCAAAACGTAAGCCAATGGATAGCCAAATTCTTCCCTTCATCATCTTCCTGATCGCCGTCACCGTCACTCCCTTACTCAGTTCAGCGGCGCCAGCCACACCATGCCAGTCCAACTGTGGCTCACTTCAAATCAAGTACCCTTTCGGCACCGGCTATGGCTGTGGCTCACCACGGTTCGAACCCTACATAACCTGCAAGTCAAACCAGCTCCTGCTAACAACCCACACCGGCTCTTATCTAATCACCGCCATATCTTATAAAGACTCAACCCTTACCATCACCCCATCCGCCATGTCTACTTGCAACTCCATGCAACAGTCCCCCAACTTGGGGCTCGACTGGGCTAGCCCTTTCCAACTAGGTCCATCCATTTTCCTCCTCCTTTCATGCACTCCCCCGACCTCTTCCCTCACCATCAAGGGCTCCCCCGTATGTGACCCTTCATCCACCCACCTCTGTTCCACCATCTATACTTGCCCCGCCGTCGTCAACCTCCGCCTCCCACTGTTCCCGCCGACCAACACCTGCTGCGTGTACTCGCCGGCGAATTTCAACAGCAAAGGTGAGTTGGACCTGAGGGAAATGAAATGCAAAGGGTATGCATCGATTGCTTCCTTTCAAGATTCGCCGACGGACCCTAGTAAATGGATGTATGGGGTGACGTTAAAGTATACAAATGGAGGTTTCGATGATTATTATATGAACAACAAATGCAATACTTGTGAGGATAGTGGCGGAATCTGTGGCTATTCGCCTCCTACCAATTCCTTCCTATGTATCTGTAACAGTGGTTTCAATGCCACTACAGATTGCTACAATAATTACAATCCCGTTCAGGATTACGAGGATCTTATTGGGACTTCCACTTCATTATCAACCCGTATGTTTCTCTTCTCTTTTTATTTTATTTTATCAATTTATTATTCCATACCCTTGTTAATATAATTACACACCATTAAAACTTAATTCATTCAACTTTCTTCTGTGTTGTGATTTAGTTAAATGAAAATCCATAAAATAATCCACTCTCAATTTATCAAATATTAACCTTTACTTTTTGTTTAAAGAAGAAACCCTTATTTTATTCATGGTGTTCATCTTCCATGCGGAAATGGTAGGTACCGGGTGGGTCGAGCTATTCGTCCAAGGTTGAAGGCTCACCCGAAATTTAAGAGGGTTTTCATAAAAATATTAAGTCCGAAAAATAGGTTTAGATAAAAATTGGGCTTGTTTAAAATATAGGTCGAGCTCAGACTTGAACATTCAAGGCCCAAGCCCAGCCCAGCTCATTTTTAAATTTATAATACTTTATATTATGTTATTTTTATATATTATGTAATTTAGAACACATTAAAGAATAAACCTATAAAAATATATAATATTACTCTAATGTAAACATTAAAATAATGTTAAGATGACTATATAAAAAATTTCAATAAATAAAAAATGTATAAAATTATTAAATATTAAATAATATAATATAAATATATATTTTAAAATTTTAAAAATAATACGGACAGACCTAAAATAGGCTTGGGTTAGTCTTTTGCAAATATAGCCGGGTTTGGGCAAAATTTTAATCCCATATTTCGAGCCGGGCCGGGCTTAGGCAAATATAAAATATATTAATATCATGCTTAGGCTCGGCCCATGAACACCTCTAACATAATGTTACATGAATACAACACATAAAAATAATTAAAATATGATAAAAATATATAAATAACACATAATTATATAAAAAAAATGAAGTGTTTGATAAACTGGTGAAAATTTTCACCATTTATTGTTTTAATTTTGTTTGATAATTTTATTAGTTTTATAATTAATACAAAATTTTCTTAAAAAAGTGTTGAATAAGATAAGTAGGTGGATAGTTACTTACTACTTAATTGAAAAATATTAAGTTAATTTTATTTTAAAATATATATTTGAAATAAATTATCTCTACTCTTTTTGAAAAAAAGAGATATCCAAATTATTATATTTAACTTTTATCCAAAATTATACAAAATAAAACATTATATTATATTAATAAGATTAATTTAGGAGTATTTCAAAAAAATGTAAGAGATAAATAGTTTTAAAATTTTAATATAGAAAACAATTTTTAATATAAATTCAATACTGGTAAATTTTAGTATTAAAATTCAACTCTTTTTTGATACAATAAAATTCAAATATACATGCACATGCTATACTATCACACAAGCGAAACTGTTAGTTGAATTCTGAAATCAAGGATAAATAAATTCACTTCAACCATTAAACTTATTGCTCAAATTTAAAAAGTAAACACGTTATTTTTAATTTACGAAATTACACCCTAAGATATTAAAATTTGTAAAAATATAAAATTATAACACTGTAAAATGCTATAAATATTAGATAAGACCATAAATTTTAATATCTAATACTAGGGGGATAGCGTACGAGATGCTTATGCTTTTTTTGCAAGAAAGTGAAACTCAGTTTTGCTAATGGAATTTGTCTTGTGGCTTAAAGGTCTAGCTTCTTTTTAGGTAAAACAAGAGGGAAAAGACAAATAACAAAAAGTGAGGCGTTGTATATAAACTTCTTTTTTTAAGTGCATATATTATAGGAGTTTGTTTCAAAATAAATTTTGAAATTGAATACATATATTAATATTATATAGCGTTTGTAATTATAAAGTTGTATTTAATATTTTCACATGAAAATATTTATAAAATAGAAATAATAATATAGAAGATTCTTTTTTCAAAAGCATAATAATATAGAAGATGAGAATAAATTGTATGAAACTGTGATTTCACGTCATTTCTATTCATTTTACTCCGATCTTTAACATTTTTAGTTGAATATAAATTTTCTCGGAGAAAAAACTGAATATCGGAGAAAAATCGATTTGTCATTCTCCTATTAGAAATGAATAGAAATGACATAGAATCACGATTTCATATAATCATTTCTCCATAGAAGATATGTATGGGTATAATTAGATTTGCAATAATATTTATAGATAAATATTTTATAATATGAAATAGATATTAAAGTTTTTTTAGAATATAGATTAAATTTTTATTTAGTGTTAGTGTATAAATTTATATATCAACAATAAATTATGTATTGTCATTTGTCAAAATGTTTAATTATCTACCTTTATTTTAAATTTTACCTTTGATTATTAGTGTAATAATACGAGAAAAAACTTATTTAAAAATAGTTAAGCATAAAATAAAAAATTAGTACAAATTGCCGATTGAGTCTTAACTTGATTGGCATAAATATTGTTGCCAAATTGCAGGAGATTATTCAAAAAGAAAAGGTATAAATTAGAACATGCTGAAAAAATAATATTCCAAATAAACATTTTTTTTGGGAAAAAAGCAATCATATTTTTTAAGTGAATTTAAAATAAAAAAAGAAAGAAAAATAAACCTTAAACTTCTCTCTCTCTCTCTCTCTGTCTCTCTTTTTGCAGAGAAGATTATGCTGGGATTATGGGTTGGTCTGCTTTTCTACATTGCTGCTTGAAAAAGAGAATGGCCAAGATTTTGCCTTTTGTTATGCCATCCCCATTTAAATGTTGTAAGTTTACGACAGAATCCAACAAACTTTACCCCCCCCCCCAACCAAAGTTGTAAAGCAGAAAGTTTATTAGATAACGAAGTATATAGAGATAATAACAAATCGTCGCTGATTCATACAGATTTATATACAGACAATGAGTAATAATATTTTCAGGCAAAATATAGCTCATAAATCCGCATCACCTTAAGTATTCTTCCATTAAAACACAATACATTTGCTAATGGAGGCTTATGTCCTGGATTGTCATCCTTGCATCCCTTTCAATCTGTTTTACAGCCATTGCTATGGTTTCCAGGTTCCATAGGACTGAATGTATCGATAAGGAAATATTTGAAGTGCTTAAGTAACACTTTAGGCTTCTCTACATTGATGGCATGCCCTGCATTTTTTATCATCACTAGTTTTGCGTTGTCTCCTAGATGCCTGTGTCACGTGCCGAAAGTTAAAATCAATATTACCTTCAAATATAAGTGTAAAACAAAAAAGGGATATTAAGATGCTTATTTGGTTACCTTTCCAATCTGTGTCCCAATTCCAAAGGGAATATTTGGTCATGTTCTCCCCATATTAGTAGTGTTGGCTGCACAAAACAAGTATTATTCACTCAGTAAATACTCGAACAGAACCCCTTATAACTGAGGCTACATTCTTTGCAATAACCTGGGTTATCTTTGGAAGATTCGACAGCTTTCGGTCCTTGTGTAATGCTTGGATCAACTCTTTTCTCTCTTGAAGATGTTCCGAACACATTTCCTGCCAACAAAATCGAAAACCCGACACAAACTTAAGGCCATAACATTATGGAAAGCTCTTGCTTCCTTGCAAAGACCGACATTTGTATAGCAGACCTGAAGTGAGATCAATAACAGTCATTGTTGATGTTCAGCCAGGGACCCAACTGACTGCAATCATTCAAGTTACAAAAACCGACAGGATTCAAACAACATAAAGAGATTAAGTTAATTCTCTACTCATTGAAACCGTTTTCCAACAACTAAGCTTATGGAAGAATTTGGAACATCATATCCATTCTGGTCACGGTATAGACACTTAGTTTCACATCATTCTTGAATCATCTAACATGTCCTTTGAACAAATTAGGCAGACCTATGAGCAAATTAATGTTCCAAAATTACATTACATGTACATAAAGTGGATCTAGTGGTAAAAGTACCATAGAAGCCCTTGTACTAAAAGTTGGATTGTATTCTGCCCCCTTTACTCAAAAAATAAGCAAATTAGTCTTTGTGCATTAGATCAAAGAACAAACTGGTCCTTTTGTTAAAAATTTAATCCATTTTTACTCTTAAAAATTGATTTTTTGTAAGTCAGCATGAGGTATACATAGAATGCCACGTGTTACTATCTAATTATTTTGTCAATCACGCTAGTTTTTAATAGAACAAATGGATTAAATATTTAACAAAAATGACCAATTTACTCTTTGATCTATTTGTGTATACTTTTAATAGGGTGAGCAAAATACAACTTGATCCCTAATACACCTAGCTCTACTCTAGTTCTTAATTAAAATCCAATAGGTTTCGCTATTGTTCCCTCAGATTCTCTGTTTTCGTCATGCAATAAAACATTATGCAACCCAAAACCTCGGTTTCCACCACTCTAATTTTCACCCAAGCCTATGACTTATCTATGACAAATCTGGGATTGCAATAAACCTATAAAAGTCTCCGACAAATGTATGAACACCAATCAATTCATTTCTAGAAAAGCCATAAATCTTTAAATTTATAAAGGGCAAATCAATCACTTATGATTGAATGAAGAGAATTTAGAGTAGCTTTACTCACACGGATGAAATCGTTTAGAAAACAAGTAGGAACTCCTTTTCTAGGCTTATAAAACGAAATCTTCATCAATTCCCTCATTTTTTGGGGCGTTTGGGGCAACAAAATACTAACGGCTTCATCTACACTTTTCACTTGAAGCATCCCTTCCTCCATATCTTTGTCTTCCAAACACACCCCAGCGCAACATAGCACCAACTTCTCCACTCTCTCCTTAAACTGCGCCGCCAAACTATAACCAACGAAGCCGCCATAACTGATCCCGACAACGTTCATAACAGTAACCCCATGGGCCTCCATGACCCGCATCACACACTGAGCCTGAAACTGCTCGGAACGTTCGGGTCGGGACGTGTAAGAGTCGCCGAAGAAGAGGAGGTCCGGGACGTAGACGTTGAAGCGGGACATGAGAGGTGAAACGAAGTCGTTCCATTGCCACATTGCGTTGGCGCCTATGCCGTGGATCAGGATTAACGTGGGCCTGGATTTGATGTGAACTTTGGGGACCCAGATGTGCATGACGGTGCCGTCGCCGAGGTCCATAGTCGATGATCGGAGACCGGCTTTGGAAAAGCTGTAGCGGAAACACCTGTTCAGCATTGCAGTCAAGCTGAGGTTGGCCATTTTCTTTTTCATTTTTTTTGTAAAAGTAAACACTTAAATTATGTTAGAAAAAAAGGGAAGAAAAGAAGACGACTTTAAACGAAGAGGAAGATGACGTCGAGGGATTTACTTGATTTTAAATAAAGCGCCAACATATTTGTGCGCTATTTTCCTAACGAATTCCGTTTTCTGACAGACAAAATTTAATATCTTTGGTTTTGTCACTTTGTGGGACAAAATTAGGTTTATCATTTGGATGGTACGATCAATGCCAGACATTTGGACAGGTATCACCAAAAAAGGAGTTTTTTACATAAATAGGATAAGAAAAAAAATCTACTAAAATAGGGTGTCAGAAAAAATATTTATCAAAATAGGGTATTTTTTTCATTGGAGCTTATTAAATAGGCGCCAATGAATAAAAAAATATTATTTTTTTTGAATAAAATATTATTTTTTATTTTTCCGGGTCAGTATATAACCCGTATAATACATAGTATTGGCGCCTATCTCAGAGGAGCCAATGGTGGTGCCTATCTGGGAGGCGCCATTATTGGTGCCATATTGAGAGGCGCCAATGGTCTGATTTTTCCCTATAAATACCCCCAACACAGACATAAATTTTACTAGAGAAACGGAAGAAATAAGAAGGAAGCAGAAGAAAAAAAGGAAGGAGAAGAAGAAGAAGAAAAAAAAGGTATTTTGATTTATTTCTTTTTAAATAGAATGTAGAGTCTTGTTAGTAATTTTATTATTTGAAAGTTATTTTGTTAGGTTATTAATTTTGTTAGCTTCTGTTTACATTTTTATGTAATTTTTATGTAATCTGTTTACATTTTGAAACTGTTTTAAGAAATTTGAAATTCTTTTTAACAGATCTAGTATTGAAAATGGAGAATCAGTTTTTTGTATGCGTTTATTTCGATGGAGAAATTTTGACAACAACTGTGGGATGCATATTTGAATGTCACAAACAAGTAGCAATGAGATTTGATAGAAATATCTCGTTTGATGATATGAAGGAAAAAATTAGTGAAAAATTTTATAGACGTTGTGGGAGAAGGATATCAAAAGTTTTCTACAAGTTTCCAGTTTCAACAGATCCAATAAAATTTACCAAAATGGAACTTGTAGACAATGAAGACGTGGAGATAATGGTCGCTCTTTATTGTGGGACTCAGAGTAACAAAAATGCACTAATTCAGTTATTTGCTGAGTTAGCCGGTGTAGAGGCAACTGAAGATCCCACTCCATTAGGTGAAGAAGATGGAGTTGAAGTGCCGTGTATGGTGGTTCCGGTATCGTATGTTGATAGTCAATCAACTATACACGGGATAAATATTGATCTTAATGATGCAGCCAAGACTGATGTGGTTGGTGATGATGTATACTATAGTAGTGATCCTGTTGATTACAAAGTGGATAGTGAGAGTGATCCCGACGCGGATAAGGTCCCGGATGATATTGACGACGAAGGCGTGAATGAGGATGGAAACGTTAATGCGTCTTCAGTCGGAAACCAGATTCGTCGTATTGTGATACACAATATTCCTGGGGCACACATGTCTCGGATGGACCCCGATGCGGCACGGGCAACTGAGTTTTTGGAGTACCTTGAAATACCACATGCTAACCGAATGGGTGTATATTCTGATCCAGAGGAGTTATGCGTGGGCCAGAGATTTGAAAGTAAGGAAGAATGCATGTTTGTCATTTAAGCGGTATAGCATGAATATATTAGTAAATTACAAAGTCATCGAGTCTAAACCAACATTATATATTAGAGAGTGTTGGAGGTCGGCAGAATGCTGCAATTGGCGGATACGAGCTGCATTTATGCAGAAGTCATAGGTGTGGGATATACGAAAATTTGTTGGGCCTCACACATGCACTTCAACACGTATGACAGAAGATCATCGAAAACTTGACTCGAAAACTATCTGTACATGCATCATGCCAATGGTGAAAGACATGTCGACCATTAAAGTTTCGGTACTGATTGCCGAAATACAAGCACGATTCCAGTATCGAGTATCATACCGAAAGGCATGGATAGCTAAACAGATGGCAATTGAGCAATTGTAAGGAGATTTTGATGCATCGTACAATGAGTTACAGGGATGGATAGCCGCCATGAGGGAACACGTGTCGGGGACTGTAATTGAGTTGCAGACACGATCTTATTACGGGCCAAATGACCAACTACAATCGAGAAAAAGAATTTTCCATTGGATGTTCTAGACGTTTGATCAATGTGTGTGCGCATTTCCCGACTGCAAACCATTTGTGCAAGTAGATGGAACCTGACTATATGGAAAATACACACAGATCTTACTTCTTGAGGTTGCTCAAGACGGTAACAGAAACGTGCTCCCGATAGCATTTGCCATCGTCGATAAGGAGAACATGGAATCGTGGGAGTTCTTTCTTACCAACCTGCGGAGGTATGTTATTAGCAACGATAATATTTGTATCCTCTCTGATAGAGTGAAATGATTAATTGCAGCCATTAGGCGTTCTGGTGTACCATGGAGATCTGTTTACTGCATCTGGCACATCGCGGCTAACTTCCAGCGAGATTATAAGAATGCAGACTGGAAGAGACAAGTTGTGAGAATGGGTAAAGAATTACCTTATCTTTTCAATATAAGTTTTAATGTTTTAGAGCAATATTGTAACTTAAATTTTTTTAATACATATGCAGCGTACGAGCTAGAGCCACACATTTTTCGCCAAAGAATGGCCCGGCTTGAGAGTGACATGGAGGGTCAAACCAACACATCTTTTCGGCAGTGGTTGGGTACCATGGAGCCGTGGCAATTGACTCAAAGTTTTGACGAGGGCTTTCGTTATGGTCAAATGACTACAAACTTAGTGGAGGGGATCAACGCTGTGTTATTAAAAACACGACATCTTCCAATTTCATTTGTCTTCTCGGCAATGTTCTACAGGTTGGCGACCCTGATGCCAAGAATGGGTCAGCAACAAGTGAACCAGATGGAGGCGGGACATGTCTTTGTCGAAGGCATTAGGGATGCAATGGTTGTAAATCGTCGAATGGCAAGGTCGATGACAGTAGAAGTATATTCACGACATAATAAAACGTTTCGAGTTACAGAGACCATCGGTTGTCGACCCGGTATACCACCTAGGTCCTACGGAGTTGACCTCCGAAATAGACGGTGCGATTGTAGGAGGTTTCAAACACTTCATTTTCCATGTGCACACATCGTGGCAGCTTGTGCGAAAGTTGGGCTCAATGTAGAACAATTTATTGATGAAGTGTACACCATCGAACGCACGTTGCGTGTATGGGAAAACGAGTTCCCCGTGCTTCTTGACCTACCTACTTGGGAGGTACCTCCGACGACCTTCGAGCTAGTCCTAGACAAAAGGTTGCGTAGGAACCTGAAAGGTCGTCCGCACTCATCCAGAATCCATAAAGAAATGGACATTAGGGAGAAATCTGACAGGAATTTGTGTGGCGTATGCAGATTAGCCGGTCATAATTGGAGTAAATGCTCTCTCCGAAACTACCATGTTGGACAATCGTCTCAATCGGGTAGAAATTGATATGTACTTCATTACATAAAAATGGTTTGAATCACAAAATTGTCTACAATTTGTTGCAGTTATGGAGCAATTTGAAATTGCAAAATAAAAAAAAAACATTATAATTTTATTTACATAAAAAACCATTATAATTTTATTTACATAAAAAAAACCATTAAATATGAGGTTGTTTATTACAAAAACCCCTAAAATTGATGGGACCATTTACTTATAGGAAAAAAAAAAAACATGAGGGGACAAGATCATGCTGCTAGTGCAGCTGTGTAGTGGTGGGCAGAAGGCCACCATTGGCGCCTCTCTATGAGGCACCTTCATTGGCGCCTACCTGATAGGCGCCACCCGACCTGACCCGACCCGTATTTTGACCCGTATTTTTTTAAAAAAATTATTAAAAAAATATAAAAATAATATTTTATTCAAAAAAATTAATATTTTTTTATTCATTGGCGCCTATCTAATAGGCTCCAATGAAAAAAGTAACCCATTTTGGTAAATACTTTTTCTGACACCCTATTTCAGTAGTTTTTTTCCCTACTCTATTTGTGTAAAAAATCCCCAAAAAAGTAACATAGGTTTTATTAATTTCCTTTTCTTTTGGTTGAATAATAAAATATAAATATTAAAAATTATAAAGATATTAATTTAAATTTATGTGTATATTTTCTTATTTTTATATAAAAGATAAAGAATAAGAAAAACCTTAAAATAATATAATTTAATTTGTAAAGAAAGTGTATTTTATAATTATTCGACTAAATTGGTGCTAAATTGATTTATGATATCAACTTAGTCAAATGATGGATAATGGATATATATATATATATATATATTATAGTTGCAATGAAATGAAAATACTTTAAAAAAACTTTAAAATTAAGTTTTATTCACAATTAAGTCCTTGAATTATACCACATTTCTTACTTTAGTATTAAGGTTTTTTTCTTTCCACCTAATTTGGTACGTAAAGTTTCGTTTCATCCACTGATGTAGTTAGTACCCATGTGGAGCCTATATATCAAAATATTTGATACGGCATGTGGCAATTTTGTCCATGGCATCCACATGGATTAATTTTTTTTCAATAAAATATATATAACAAAAAATTAAAAATTACTTAAATATTTTAAAAATTAAATTAAATATAAATATAACTTCTAAAAATTTTGAATATTAAAATTTTCAAAAATTATAAAAATTTAGAAAATTAAAAAGAGAGTAAAAGAATAAAAAAACATATACAAATAATAAATAAATCTAACAATTCAAAAATCATTTCATTTAAAAAACTCAAAATTTTAATATATATAATTTCAAAATATATATATCTAAAAATAAAAATAAAAATTGACTGGCTTTGATAGGCCTTGTTAGTTGATCAACATCAGTCAATATTGACTAGCACTAGTCAACAATTGATCAATAGTAGATAACACTGATAACCTCCAATCAACTTTTAATTTGATATATATTTTTACTTTTAGAAATTGTTTAGAAGATTTATTTGATTTTTAAATTTTCTAAAATTTTAACTAAATTTCTTCTATAAATTTAACTATTTTTATAATTTTTTATTTTTAAATTTTATACATTTATTATTATGAATTTTGTAAATTCCTAAAATTTTAATTATTTTTTTAGTTTTCGATATATTTTTAAATTTATATATATATTTAAAATATATAATTTTATTTTAATTTTTTGTAATTTATAAAAATTCAACTATTTTTTTTTATTTTATAAATATTTTAGAATTTTAGAATTATAAATAAAAAAATTTAATAGGTGATATCATGTAATTTGTTGTTGGTATATAAAGTTTATATATGATAACACTAAGTAAATAGGAGGATTTACTTATACCAATGTAAAATTAAAATGGTTTTATATTATTGTATATATCTTCGTATGATTGATATTTCAATAATTTAACCATCTTATTTCATGTTTCATTTATGGAGGTGATGTAATTAAGTTTGGAGTAAAACATTTTTTTGACTAAAAGTGAAGAATTTTAATTATTTGTTTGTGTAAAAAACAAATTCAAATGTTAAATATATGTTAGTATAAATAATATTTTAGATCGATATGGTTGGAACATAATATCGGTATAAAATTTTACATGCTTGATAAGTACAATTATATTAATAAATTCAACCGTTGAATTGGTAAAATATCAATTATAAAATTACGTAATTCTAAATATAAATATTTAAGTCGGTACAAAATCAAATATAAAGGTTATACAACTTTGAGTAAGAAATTAGTGGTGTAAATCAAATATAGGTGCTTTTAAGTAATTTATGTTTGATTAACAAAATAATTTGGTGTAACTCAAATTATTGAGTCAAATTCAATTACTTTAATTGTAGTTGAGGACAAAAACCAACAATATAATATATTGTGAAGTGACGCTTTAGTGTAAACACGAAAGTTGAGTTTGGTTTTTAGGTTTGTGTGCTTAGGCACAAAGTCTTTTAGGAGGAGAAAATATGATATATGGGAAATTTTGGGATAAATTTTTTTAGGTTATTCTACTATTAATAACTTTACGTTCTAGTCATTAATTTTAAATATTTATAAAATGATCATTAAATTATTTAAAAGTTTACATTTGAGTCATTAAACTGTTAAAATTGCTGTTATATGACCTTTTTTCATGTTGCATGCACCAATCGAAAGCTTTCATTCTCCTTCTCTTCTATAGTTTAGTTTTTTTTTCATGAAATAGTTTTAAACGTCACAAATCTATAAATCAAAATTCTTCAACACCAACCGTCAAATTGACTTAGATCTAAGTTATGTTCTTCTACTAGTTAATAGGTACTGATTCAATTTCAAATAGTTATAAAATAATCATTAAACTATTCGAGTGTTTGCATTTGAGTCATTAGGCTGTTAAAATCGCTATTTTATGGTCTTTTTTGTTCACACTGCTTGCACCAATCGAAACCTCTCATTCCTCTTTTCTTCTACAATTTAATTTTTTTTTATGAAATTGTCGCTTGGAACTTATTAGCCAAACTTAAATAAAAATGTCAAATAATTCAATGATTTAAATAAATATTTTTGAATAATACAATGGTCATTTTGTAATTTTTTAAAGTTGAGTGATTAAAATGTAAACTTATTAATAATTTAATGACTTTTGATGTAATTTACCATATTTTCGAAATAAATTAAAGAGGATGGTGGTGAATGGTATGGTCGGATATTCGGTAATAAACGCCTTTACTTTTTTTTCTTCCTTTTTTATTCATTAATGAAGGCCTTAATCGTCTTTTCCTTTTTTGCATCTTTGGATAAATGAATTGGATTGAAGATTGATTAGCCTTTTTAAAATCAATTAAGGGTAATAAGTAATTAATGTCTTAATTATTTGTCATATTTTTTTCCTTTTAAGTTTTGTTATTTATACTTTTAACTATATTATTTATACTTATATTTTATTTATTATGTATTTGGGGTATAATTGGAGAAAAAGAGTTTAAAGTTTAATTTTGAATAAACTATTAAAATAGTCATTTTTGTTTACCTCAGATTACATTTTAGTCACTTATGTTTGAAATGTTATATTTTAGTCATTTACGTTATCCCAATGTAGCATTTTAGTCACTGAGCTGTTAAGGGTGAAATGGTAAACTAACGTGATACGTTAAATCATCATTTGAAACAAAAAATTTAGGTTAATTTATACAATCGGTCCCCATATTTTTTCGTTTTGAGCAATTTATTTTTTTTCTTTCATATTCTTGTAACTTTCTTTCTTTCTTTTTCTTTCTTTTCCATTCTCTTCTGCTTCTCCCTCTGTTTTCCTCATTCTCTATTTCTTTTACCGTAATTTTTCTATTTTTTTCATTTGTTAAAACTAGTCTCTATAATTTTTATTTTTTTAAAACAATTTAATTTTTTCGAGTGAGACGAGCTTGTGGACTAGTTTTAATAAATGAAAAACATAGAAAAAATACGTTAAAAAAATGAAGAAGGGAAGAAAACAGATGAGGAAGCAGAAGAGATTGAAAAAAAAGAAAAAAAAGAAAGTTAAAAGAACATAAAAGAAAAAAAATTAAATTGCTCAAAATGAAAAAAAATATGGACCAATTGTAGAATTTAACCTAAAATTTTCTTTTGAAATGATGATTTAATGTGTCATGTCAGCTTACCGTTACACCGTTAACGACAATTAAAGACTCAATGACTAAAAGTTACAATGCGATAACGTAAGTGACTAAAACATAACATTTCAAATATAAGTGACTAACATGTAACCCGAGGCAACCAAAAGAGACTATTTTGGTAGTTTACCCTTTATTTTTCATAAGTTTTCACGACTTGGACATTCAACACAGTGTAGTTTCTGTATTTTGGTAATAACTTGAGCTACAGACTTTCGTTTTGGGCTCATAGTATACTAATTCAAAGGGAATTGAAAGATCTAACTGAAGCTATTCACAACTAGAGCCCACAAAGTTTCAGAAAGACATCCGAAAAAGGCCTGCAAGTTTGATGTCAAAATTTCCAAAATATCTTTAAAAATTTTGTTTTATTTAATTAAAGACACTTTTATATTTCCTCTATTATATTATTTTTGCCCTCTAAATAAACATTATTAGGTTAAGATCTGAGGCAATCATCCTTAGTTTTATTTTATTTTCCTTATTTTATGAGTTTCTAAACCCACTTTTCTAATAGAAGGTTTTATTGATGTTTGATTTAATAAATTCGAAAGACTTATTTGTGCTTTAATTCTTCCTTGTTCTTTGGTATTCATGCGTATTCTATTTTAATTACAACTGCTCAAGTTTATTGAATGTCTGACTAGTATTTAATAGCTCAGAATGGTTGCCTTGTCAATTAGAATAGTTAAATCCGTAATTGTTTGTCTTTCTTATACTAGTGATGAACTGCATAACTCATTTATGTCGTAGTTTATGTGTATGGGATGTGGATGTGGATGTGGATGTGGATGTGGATGTGTGATCTAGCTTAAATGAACCTTGTTGAGGTGAGTTTGTGGGTTAGAATTAGGTCTCTCTTGTTCTTAATATTGTCGGTAAGTTAAATCTTGGGCACTGAGTTACAAGGTTATTTATCAGTTAGGGTTCAAATGAGCTGCCTCTTGGTTGTTGAACAGGTAATTAGAGATTAGTTGTTCAACATTGAATTAGCAGCTAAAACTAATTTATTAAAGGCATTGGATTTATTTTTGTGTTGATGATCGAATCCATGAATCAAATGGAGATTTTACCTTTGGCTAGAGTTTTTTTCCATTGATGTTCTTTTCCTTTCTTTTACTATCTCTTTTTATTTTGCTTTATTTTTGTTTTTAAACCCCCCATTTTATTTTTATTAAAGAAATAAAACTATCATTGGTCTTTGTGGATACAACCTTACTTGCTGCTATTTACTAATCTATATTTTTCAAGTAGGTTTTTATTTTTGTAGGTCTTGACAACCTAACAATTTTTGGCATCATTTCTAGAGGTCAGTGTTAATAATTTTATTTATTTTTATTGTTTTTAATTTTATTTTCTTTTAGCCCTTTAAACCTTCCATCATGAGCATATTCACAATACTTTGGCTTTATACAGGATCTTCAAAATAAAACAAATGGAGTAAAATTTTCTTCTCTTGAAAATTGTATCGATAAACTAACTTCTCTTATTCAACAATTGGTTGTGGGAAATTCTCAATAGGTGCAAACCTATGGGAATGAGATTCACAACGATTATGGCTATTACATTGATGTGTACCCCACATTCCAAGAAGATCCCTATGAGCATGTCAATGAAATTAGAGGATTTCCTAGTTGGCCACAATGGAGATATGAGCCATATACCAATACTTACAATCATGGATGGATGGATTATCCCGACTGTGGCTATGAACCAAGCCCGTATGCTCCCACACAACCATCATCTTCTAAACATGTAAATCTCTTAAAGATAGGGTCGAATCTCTTGCTAATACAATTCAACTGTCGCAAGAACGCCTCTAAAATATAGAAAATCAAATCAGTCAAATCGCGACTTTTGTGAGTAGAGTAGAGTCTCAAGAAGAAGAAGCTAAATAAGAGGTGGTCACTATAGGGGAATCAATTGGTCAGCCTTTTATTGAAGAACCGAAGTCGTTTGTGGCAAAACCCTCTTTTCCAGAAAAATTCACTGAACCCAAATAGGATAATGAAGAAATTCTCGAGACTTTCAGTGAAATCGAAGAGAAAATAGAAGCCGAAGTCACGAAGGAAGTGATTAAGGATAAAATAATAGTGAAAGATGATAGCTATTTTGTTGAGCTTGTACACTATGATTTTATCTTTACTCCAAATAGCTTTGAGCCTAATGAAAAATATAGAATAGTAGAATTTATTCCATAAATATTTAGTTTTAAGGCTCGATTTACTTTTAACCGTTTTGCATTTTCTTCAGGTTATGTCTAACAACCACCATCCCTTCAACCCAATCACATGCTTTTATTGTATTAGAATTATAATTGGGTGTGAGAATGGTTGGTTAAAGAACCGAAGGGGAATCAACACTCCAGAGTTGCCTCGACTTTGAATATGTGCGTAATGTTCAACTTTACTAAGTCAAGGCATTATCAAACCTTTTGATGGTGAAATAACATATAAGAACATTGAGCCAAAGATGTTAAATAAAGATGCTTACGGAGAGGCAAATCCGTGGTTAAATATTTCTATTATTACTTTATTATTAATTTTTTTCATTTTCATTGTGTAGCATGTAGATTGCATCTTTAGGTTGCGTAGTATGTTTAATTTTAGTTCACTTGCATTCTTTTTTACTTATATTAATTTTGAGTCTTTTCGTTTTATTTTTTTAATTCAATGTTTGATTTGTAGGACCAAGTCGGAAGAGCAAATCAGGCACTCAACGGAGTCTCGAGGCTGAACTAGGTGAAAAAGCCGATTTTATAATTTGTTGTTTAATATTTTTAAAGAAAAATAGATTTTATTATTTTATTATTTTTCTAAAAAATTAGTTTAATTTACTTATTTATTTATTATTTTTATTTTTGTTCTTTCCAAAAAAAAAAATTCCAATTCATATATATAGTTTTATTATAATAGTAATTAAAGGAAACTACCCAAATTCCCCCACCCCATTCACCGACCCACCTTTCCCCATTCCCAACCCCTCAAGTGCCCTAAAGCCCTCCAACCAAGCCGCGTCCCTCTCCTCTAATTCTCTCAAGGCCTGCGTCCCATCCCATTGTTGGAAAAATTCGATTTAAAAAAATAGTTTTCAGTTATAACGGAAAATTAAAATTTTGAAAATCAAGCCGGTTAGTGATATTTATAATAATATTTTTTCTGGAAAAGTACCTGTCCTTTTTCCTAGACGAGTATTAGAAGTTCCCGACTTTCAACTGGAAAACCTTCTCCGTTATTCTCGTACCTCGAATTGTTTCAAGTGTGAGCTCGAACAATCATGAGCTAAACACAGAACTAGAAAAGATCTATTACTTTCAGTAGGAAAATAATTCTCTCCCAATAGAAACTGGTAGAATTGTGATTCTCAAAAAATAAAATTTATACTTAGAAAATAAATTATCTCTACTTTCTACCAAAATAGTAATATGTCAAAGTTATGTACAACTTCTACAAATAGCTCTACTAGTGCCATCTATTATTTATAGGGAGAGATAGGAGAATTATGGTTGAATTAGTAAAACACCAATAATATTATTTCATAGAAAAACAATATTTTAGTTTAAATAGAAGAGGGGCGGCAAATCCTAGTTAAATACACTATGTTGGCCCTCACATGTAAATGAGGGGAATTGAGCCCCTCCTGTATTGGGTTTAATTATATATGCTTCTTGAATTTTTAACCCAACACGTTATAATTTGATCCAACTCAATCATGTTTTTCTATTTCTCAAAATAAATATATTTTGTTTAATTAATTTAATTAGATAAACTACTTTTCCAATTAAATAAGTTTCTCAATCCAATTCTAATTTCAATAAAGTCATAACAACTTTATCGTAAAAGAATCTATGAGAAAATATATTTAATTTTCATATTCAATGGATTCGAATGACTAATTAGTTTAATTCCATTTTAAACTTCAATTATTTAAGTAAATAGTAATTCAAATAACTTAAATTATTTCTCAAGTTATTTCTATACTCAACGAGAAAACACATTCATTTTTGAATGCACCTCATTTCACTAACTTAATAATTTCCATTCATTTCTGTTTGTTTGGTTCTACATGCAATTCATTTTTAGTTTCAACAAGCTAGTGAAGGGACTAATTAGACATATGTAATTAGAGCTTAAATAATTTATAATTATATTATAGCTTTTCACCTATTAATTATAAATTTATTTAGTCACGAAGTCATTTCATTATAGTATTGTAACAACCCGTTTTCAGTGAAATCAGAACAGTGGTTTCGGGACCACAAATCCGAGGTCAGAAAAAATTTATTTTAATATTATTTTATAGTCTATGGTATGATAGAAATGTCGTATGAAAATTTCGTTAAGAAATTTTATCGATTACATGTCGAATTTGTTAAAAAGAATTAAATTGAAAAAGTTGCAAAACTTGTTAATTAAAAGAAATAGTGATTAAATAGCTTAACCAATGAATAAGGAAGGACTTAAGGCATAAATATGCCAAAAGAAAATGGCTGAGGTGACATAAGCCTTAAAAAGATGATAAAATGGTGTGAACTAAGGGCAAAATTGGAAATTTTGCCAAATTTAATGAAATAAATGAGAAATTAAAGAATTCTAGACAGTTCATCATCATTTTCAGTTCTAAAAATAGACATTGAAGAATGTTTAAGCTGATTTTTCAATTCTTGCTCCATGTAAGTCAAATCCTTACTCGTTTCTTGAAATTTTTATGTTTTGTGATTTTTACAATTAGTTCCAATTAACCTTTACTTTGGTTTTGATTTTATTGAAAATCTTGGAAGTTACCATTGATGAGTTCATATGATTTTAGTTATTAGATGATGAATTTGAGGTATTGATGGGTATTTAAAAGTGTTTTATTAAAGAATTTTGATGAAATCATGATTTAGGGCTTAAATTGAAAAGATGTTGAATTCATGGAAAATTCTGAATTTTATGAAATTCATTGGTCGTTATTAATATGTATGAAAATTAATAGGCTTGGAATGAAGATTAAATTTCATGAATTTCATTTTTTGAGCCTAGGGATGAAATTGTAATTAATTAAAACCATAGGGGTAAAATGGTAATTTTACCTAAGATGTGAATTGAGTGTGAATTTTATTAAATTGGGTTAAATTTACTCGTATAGATCTGGATAGATCAGGTTTGGAATTGGATCGAGGAAAACAAAAACTATTGGATTAGTAGCCTACGAATGCGAACATTGTCAAGGTAAGTTCGTGTAACTAAATTGTGTACATTTATATGTTTGAATTAAATGTTGTATATGTGAATTGTATAATTTCCATGTATATGAAATTGAATGAATATCCGATAATGCCCAATAAATGTTAAGTTCCGTTTGAACAAATGAAAATCGATGGATACAAGTTTCCCGTATTGGTTGTAGTCCTGCATATGTTGCGGATACACCACAGCTCCAAAGAGCATCCCGTTATTAGCCCTCTCGAGCTTTATGGTTCTTGCAAGCTTCCCGTTAATAGCTCTTCGGAGCATCCTGATTGGTTGTGATCCTACATGTGTTATAGACACACCGTAACTCTTATGGGCTTCCCGATTATGGCTCTTCGTGAGCTTCCTGTTAATTGGCCCTTTTTGAGCTTCCCAATATGGCTTGCTTGAACTTCTCGATATTAAGCTATTCGAAGCTTCCCGTTATTGGCTTTTCAGAGCTACCCAATATTGGCTCACATGTTGATGTGATCTCGGTCGCATCATGTCACGATGAAATTTGACGGCATTAGAATTGGCCCAAACACGGGGGTCCCAAGTGCAAAATGAAGTTTTGATTTCAGATTTGTTAATTTGGTTGCTGGAATTATTGAACAACCATGGACTTACGATTCAAGCGTGCCATGAAATCTAATTCTAGCTTAATTTTAGTTTTCCTTTGGCTTAGTAATTTAATTGCTGAATAAAGAGTTAATTCGGTTTTAGCTAGTTAGTTAAGTTTGTTTAAAATTTATAAATATGTCATGGTCTGAACTTTAATGATTGAGCTTTAAATATGTCATAAGGTGGACATTTTAAACATGTTATAAGCTTATTAATTTTGTATTAATTCGTACAGCTTTATTATATGTTTCAAATTGGTCATAGTTTAGACACTTTAATTGTGTTTATTGCTGGACAAATTAAGTGTGTCTTTTGTTAGTATTTAAACCGTGCATTAACTTTTTCTTATAAGCTGAATGTATTGGTTGTTCATCAACCGGTTCATTGGACGACATTAAGGGAGGGCAAGCACCTCGACATTCATGCACCAACAGCAATAATGAGTACATGCACATACGGTTTTCAAAGAAGAATCCATTCATGTTTTGGTGTACCAAGAATCAGCCTTCAATGTGGGTACATTGTGACCAATCGTATGGAATTCAAATACATGTCTCAAGCAATACTTAAGGTGAAAGAAATCTTGGCATTCAATGGAGACGCATGAATAGTGGCAAGGAGAGGAGTATTTGGTTGATTAATTACTTCATGCATGGGAGAATTCATGTACAATATTTAAGGGAGTCCAACCTCATTAATTCAGCCAATGTACTAGCACATTCATGCATCGAAAGAAGGGGGAATGAATCAGCTAGATGCAAACTATCCATTCATGTGTTCAAGACACATTAAAGCTTCAATTAAGGGAAATGCATGTCCATGCATTTATCATTTGGCTAAGGGGGATTGAAGGGGAGTTAAAGGCTGAACATTCATGGAACTTAAGGAAACTTTCATGGCTAAGCATACATGCATGCACCAGGGGGGGGAAGAAAGTGACCATTCAGGTAGTACATGAATTAGCCAAATTCAAGAACCGATTTAATACTTTAAGTGTGAACATTTTAATAGTTGTGTGAACACATAGATGCCAAATTTAAATGGTCATTATTTGTGTCTATATATAGCTTGTAATAGGTCATTTGCAAGGTTAGATTACTGAACTTTTGTCATTTGAATGAAATATATCATCTTTGTGAGTTTTGAACTCTCATTGTTCTTGGTGATTCGATCTGACTTATCTAGCTTGCTAGTGGCGTCATCCTATCTCCATTCTTGAACTTATCACTTTCGAGTGTGGCGTTCATCCCTTATACTGTTGGCTCCTATCTTGCTAGATAGCGGGTCTCGGTCCTATCCAGCTATCCATCCTCCACCTTAAGACTTATAAGAATTGGGTCCTAATTGCTATTATAGGTTCATTCTTGTTTTAAGTTCGTTTTAAACCATCCTTCCATTAAACTACCTTTTATCCGCTGTTTTAACTATCTTCTTTCTTTAAAATTAGCCTATTTCTTAAACCAAGACAAGAATTGCTTAATTTGATGATCGGGCATTCAACGACTCAATTACGCATCGTAAGTGAGTTCGTATCACATGAGCTTCCTGAATATGACTCTTATAAGCTTCCCATTATAAAGCCTAGATAAGCTTTCCGTTACATGGCTCACATGAGCTTTCCATTATATGGCTCGAGAGAGTGCTTCCCGTTTAAGTGTTCTTATGAGCACTCTCGAATATGAATTGACGGATTATAGATTCATACACTTCATAAGGTTTAATGGAAAAAGTTTTGGCATAAGTTAAGATAAGGTTTGAATGAATTAATAATTGTATCTACCTAAAAATACATGGAAAGGTTTATACGATGAGCTCATCTCTGTTACTGAAATGCACATGAAATTCATGACTAACATGCTTGATGAGTATATGTGTTTAGGCAATTGGCCAAATTCCTTTGTATGCATGTTTATTTGTATGCTTACAATTGTGAAATAAAGGTAAGTTAAATTACATGTTATACGAACTTACAAAGCTTAAAAGCTTACTCTGTTTTATTTTCTCTATTTTATAGTACTCGAAAGCTAGTGAAGGTTGAAACTTGGTCGGAAACACATCTCACTATCCCTCGGACTTCTCGATATATAAAGTAAGTTAATTTTTGGTTATAATGGCATGTATAGGTTAAATTGACCAAATGATGACATATAAATACTTGGTTAGAACTAGCCATTGGAATGACTTGTAATAGTTATATTTTGAAGTATAATTATATATATGTGTGTAGCTTTATCATGCTTGGTATGTATTTGAAATGGTTAAGTGTTGAAAAGCATATAGATATATTGATGGTTAGATTGAGTTAGCATAATTAGTCCAATATACATATATGTGAAATGGGTTAATTTAGTAAGTTTAAATACTTAGTTATATGTGATATTACGTCATACTTAATACATGAATTTGGATTGATTTGAATGGTTTGAATTGGTTGGTGAACATGTTTAAGTATTCATATAGGTGAAAGGTAATTTGGGTGAGAAATAAGGCTTTGGAATGGCCTTATTTTGTCCACACGGGCAGAGACACGGGCGTGTGTCTCAGTCGTGTGTGACACACGACCATGCGCACGGACGTGTGGTTTGGCCGTGTGTCCCCTGCATCTGAAAATTAAGAAACAGAATGCTCTGAATTGCCTACACGGGCAAAGATACGGGCCTAGCACATGGGCATGTGGCTTGGCCGTGTGACCCAAATCAGAGAGTTACACAGGTATGGACACGGGCGTGTGTCCCCTGCACCTAAGAAAAATTTTAAATTTTGCAAAAAATTCTCTAACTTCCCGATTTAGTCCCTACTTGTTTCTAATGTATATTTTGGGCCTCGAAGGCTCATGTAAGGGACAATGTGAGTGAATTATGATTAGTTTTTGATATGTGTATTAAATGATATGAAATGTTCGTAATTGATCTAAAAAACCTGGTAATGCTCCGTAACCCTATTCCAGTGACGGATAAGGGTTAGAGGTGTTACATTTATTAGTATCAGAGCTACAGTTTAGCCGATTCTCGGAGTAACGTAGCAAGTACAAGTCTAGTTGTACATGCCATTATATAAATTGTGATAGTGTGATATCTCTTGACCATTTTAAACATGTTTTTCATATAGTAATGTCGTTCAATCGAGTTGAATCCGAGGAAGCTGAGATTAATGCTCAAGCTTCAGTACAAAGAGTAGCATCTAGTAGTAGAAGGCCCGTATCTAAGGGCCGAGGAGGAGAGGTAAAAGAGGCCTTCTTCCAAATGATGAACGAATGGTTTATAGAGTTTTTAAGAACAAATCCAACTGTACAACAATCTTCCCCTCCTATCTCTCAATCGGTTCCTGATATGCCACAAGGTACAGAGTTTGTTAGAATTAGTAAACTTCTAGTAGATAAAATTTGTAAATATGGGGCAGAAGAATTTAGAGCTACGGCTGATGATGATTCTAAAAGGGCTAAATTTTGGTTAGAAAATACTATGAAGGTTTTGGATGAATTATCTTGTACACCGGTCAAATGTCTGAAATGTGTTGTATCCTTGTTAAAAGATTCGACTTACCAATGGTGTAATACACTGATTTCTGTTGTGCCAAAAGAATAGGTTACATGGGAATTCTTCTAAATTGAATTCAAAAAGAAATATATCAGCCAGAGGTTTTTTGATCAGAAAAGGAAAGAATTTCTGGAACTTAAACAGGGCCGCATGACTGTATCCGAATATGAAAAAGAATTTGTCTGATTAAGTAAATATGCTAGAGAATGTTTCCCGACCGAAGTCGTAATGTGTAAGTGATTTGAAGAAGGCCTGAATGAAGACATAAAGCTGTTAGTTGGGATTTTGGAATTAAAAGAATTTGTCGTGTTGGTCGGTTGAGCTCACAAAGTTGAATAGCTGTGTAAAGAAAAGAGACAAGCTGAGATGGAAACCAGAACTTCAAGTAAAATATTTACTAGAAAGTCATATTAGTCGGTCTTAAAGAAGTTAAAGAAAGATCATGATCGATCTGTTACCTCTGCAGGATATTCTGGGAGAAACAAAAGCACTTGATACTCCAGTCCAAGATCTCAGGCTACATCTGTAGCAAGTGCAGGTAGTGTTAGAAACACTAAACCTAAATGTAAGCATTGTAATAAATTTCATTTTGGAGAGTGCCGTATGAAAAGCGGAACTTGCTTTAGATGTGGTTCTTTTGACCATTATCCTAGAGATTATCTGGAAAAGCCTGAGAAAGATATTGTACAGACTTTAAGGCCGAGCAACCTCGCCTTGAGAGGTAGACCATCTCGTAACCCCGGTAATATGAATGATAGCCGAGGTACAAGAAAAGATTCAATTGCTAAATCTAAAGCACGAACACCAACAATGACATATGCTATTTGTGCAAGAGAGGATGCCTCTGCACCAAACGTCATTACTGGTACTTTTTCTTTAATTGATATCGATATAACTGATTTAATTGATCGCAGTTCAACTTATTCATACATCTACACGAATTTAGTGTTTATTAAAAATTTACTTGTTGAGTCCACTGAATTCATGGTTAAAGTTTCAAACCCCTTGGGCCAGCATGTGATGGTGGATAAAATTTGTAAAAATTTCCCATTAATGGTATAGAGTTATTGTTTCTCAGCTAATTTGATGTTGTTTCCATTTGATGAATTTGATGTAATTCTGCGTATGGACTGGCTAACTCAGGATGATGCCGTGGTAAATTGTAAACAGAAGTATATTGTGCTAAAATGTCAAAATGGTGAGTTGCTCCGTATTGAATCTGATAAACTGGATGGGTTGTCTAATGTGATCTCAGCTATGTTAGCACGGAAATATATTAGAAAAGAGTATGATGCTTATCTTGCCTATGTGTTGGATACTAAAGTGTCTGGATTAAAGATCAAATCAGTGCCAGTTGTCTGTGAATATCTTGATGTGTTTTCGAAGGAGTTACCCGGATTACCACCGATTAGAGAGGTTGAATTTTCTATAGATCTTGTTCTGAGGACAACTCCTATATCTATAGCACCTTATAGAATGACCCCTACAAATTTAAAAGAGTTGAAAGTATAGTTGTAAGAATTGACTGAAAGAGGCTTTGCTCGACCCAATTCTTCACCGTAGGGTGCACTGATTTTATTTGTTAAAAAGAATGATGGGTCGTTGAGACTGTGTATTGATTACCGATAGCTCAACAAAGTTACAATCAAGAATAAGTATCCACTGCATCGTATTGGTGACTTGTTCGATCAGTTGAAAGGTGCTACTGTGTTTTCAAAGATTGATCTCGGTTCTGGTTACTATTAGTTATGAGTGAAAGACTCAAATGTACCGAAAATAGCATTCAGAACCAGGTATGGACATTATGAATTTTTGGTAATGCCGTTTGGTTTAACAAATGCACTTGCGGTATTTATGGATCTGATGAACATAATTTTTAGACCATACTTGGAAAAATTTGTGGTGGTATTTATTGATGATATTTTGGTATATTCTCGGGATGAAAATGAACATGCTGACCATCTGAGAATTCTGCTGCAAACTCTACATGAGAAACAACTGTATGCCAAATTCAGTAAATGTGAATTTTGGCTTCGGGAAGTTGGTTTTCTTGGACATATAGTATCTGTTGAAGGCATCAGAGTGGACCCAAATAAAATTTCAGCAATTGTTAACTGGAAATCACTGAAAAATGTGTCTAAAGTCAGGAGTTTTCTAGGATTTGCTGGTTACTATCAGAGATTTGTAAAAGGGTTTTCGTTGATAGCTTCTCCGATGACCCGATTGTTGAAGAAAGATGTGAAATTTGAATGGACCGATAAGTGTCAGCAGATTTTTGACAGATTGAAAGCCTTGTTGATTGAAGCACCAGTTCTAGTTCAGCCTAAATTGGGTAAAGAATTTGTGATTTACAGTGATGCGTCGTTCAATAGTTTAGGCTGTGTTTTGATGCAAGAAGGTAAAGTAATAGCCTATGCTTCTAGAAAGCTAAAACCACATGAAAAGAATTACCTGATACATGATTTAGAATTGGCAGCCATTATTTTTGCACTGAAAATTTGGCGATGCTATCTGTTTGGTGAAAAGTGCCATATATTTACTGATCATAAGAGTTTAAAGTATCTGATGTCACAAAAAGACTTGAACTTGAGACAGTGCAGATGGCTTGAATTATTGAAAGATTATGATCTGGTTGTCGACTATCATCCGGGAAAAGCAAATGTGGTTGTAGATGCTTTAAGCAGAAAGTCACTATTTTCTTTGCGAGCAATGAATACCAAGTTGTCTTTGTCTTTGTGTGATATAGATTCTAAAAGATATACTCCGATGTTGTGTTTTGGAATTCAAAGGCAGTTGGGAAAAATATCTGTCATTAGTCAAATTTGCATATAATAAAGTTATCAATCCAAAATTAAAATGGCACCGTACGAGGCTCTATATGGTTGCAAATCTAGAACTCTGTTGTATTGGACTGAAGTTAGTGAGAAAAAGATACACGAAGTTGATTTGATCCCTGAGACTGAAGAAAAGGTGAAAGTGATTTGGGATAGCTTAAAAGCAGCCTCTGATCGTCAAAAATCTTATGTTGATCATAACCGAAAATAGATAGAATTTCAAGTTGGCGACAAGGTATTCTTGAAAGTATCGCCTTGGAAGAAAGTTCTCCGATTTGGCCGTAAAGGAAAATTACGCCCACGGTTCATCGGACTATATGAGATCATTGAAAGAATCGTGCCTATTGCATACTGATTAGCATTACCACCAGAGTTTGACAGAATTCGTAATGTTTTCCATGTGGCTATGTTGCTACAGTATCAGTCAGATCCTTCACATGTTATTTCTCCAACAGAAGTTGAGATTCAGCCTGACATGACTTACAGTGAGGAACCGATCAAAATTCTTGCACGTGAGATGAAAGAATTTAGAAATAAAAAGGTATCTTTAGTAAAAATTCTTTGGCAATGACACGGGATAGAAGAAGCTACCTGGGAACCGAAAGAAATAATGAGAAAGCAATATCTGAACCTCTTTACTGGTAAGATTTTTGAGGATGAAAATTCTTTAAGGTTACAACCCGTTTTTAGTGAATTCGGAACAGTGGTTTCAGGTCCACAAATCTGAGGTCAGAAAAACATATTTTAATATTATTTTTTAGTCTATGGTATGATAGAAATGTCGTATGAAAATTTCGTTAAGAAATTTTATCGATTACACGTCTAATTTGTTAAAAAGGACTAAATTGAAAAATGTGAAAAACTTGTTAATTAAAAGAAATAGTGATTAAATAGCTTAACCAATAAATAAGGAGGAACTTAAGGTATAAATATGCCAAAAGAAATGGCTGAGGTGGCATAAGACTTAAAAAGATGATAAAATGGTGTGAACTAAGGGCAAAATTGGAAATTTTGCCAAATTTAATGAAATAAATGAGAAATTAAAGAATTCTAGACATTTCATCATCATTTTATGTTTTAAAAATAGAGATTGAAGAGGTTTTAAGCTGGTTTTTCCATTCTTGTTCCATGTAAGTCAAATCTTTACCCGTTTCTTGAAATTTTTATGTTTTTGTAATTTTTACAATTAGGTCCAATTAACCTTTACTTTGGTTTTTGATTTTATTGAAAATATTGGAAGTTACCATTGATGATTTCATATGATTTTAGTTATTAAATGATGAATTTGAGGTGTTGATGGGTATTTAAAAGTGTTTTATTAAATAATTTTGATGAAATCATGATTTAGAGATTAAATTGAAAAGATGTACTCATGGAAAATTTTGAATTTTATGAAATTCATGGGTTTCCATTAATATGTATGAAAATTAATAGGCTTGGAATGAAGATTAAATTTCATGAATTTCATTTTTCGAGCCTAGGGATGAAATTGTAATTAATCAAAAGTATCAGGATAAAATGGTAATTTTGCCTAAGGTGTTAATTGAATGGAATTGAATATGAATTGTATTAAATTGAGTTAAATTTACTCGTATAGATTCGGATAGACCAAGTTTGGAATTGGATCGAGGAAAACAAAAAGTATTGGATTAGAAGTCTACGAACGTGAACATTGTCAAGGTAAGTTCGTGTAACTAAATTGTGTACATTTATATGTTTGAATTAAATGTTGTATATGTGAATTGTATAATTGCCCTGTATATGAAATTGATTGAATATCCGATAATGTCGACTAAATGTTAAGTCCTGTTTGAACAAATGAAAATCGATGGATACAAGTTTCCCGTATTGGTTGTAGTCTTGCGTATGTTGTGGATACACCACAGCTCCAAAGAGCATCCTGTTATTAGCCCTCTCGAGCTTCTAATTATATGATTCTTACGAGCTTCTCGTTAGTAGCTCTTCAGAGCATCCCGATTGGTTGTGATCCTACATATGTTGTGGACACACCGCAGCTCTTATAAGCTTCCCGATTATGACTCTTCGTGAGCTTCCTGCTAATTGGCTCTTTTTTGAGCTTCCCGATATGGCTCGCTTTAACTTCCTAATATTAAGCTATCCGGATCTTCCCGTTATTGGCTCTTCGAAGTTACCCGATATTGGCTCTCATGAGCTTCCTTAATATGACTCTTATGAGCTTCCCGTTATAAAGCTCGGATAAGCTTCCTATTACATGGCTCACATGAGCTTCCCATTATATGGCTCAAGAGAGTGCTTCCCGTTTAAGTGTTCTTATGAGCACTCCCGAATATGAATTAACGTATTACAGATTCGTACACTTCATTTTGTAGTACCGATGTCCATCGATATTTCATAAGGTTCAATGGAAAAATTTCTGATATAAGTTAAGATAAGGTCTGAATGAATCAATGATTGTATCTACCTGAAAATACATGGAAAGATTTATACGATGAGCTCATCTCTGTTACTTGAAATGCACATGATATTCATGACTAACATGCTTGATGAGTATATGTGTTTAGGCAATTAGCCAAATTGCTTTGGATGCATGTTTATTTGTATGCTTACAATTGTGAAATAAAGGTAAGTTAAATTACATGTTATAGGAACTTACAAAGCTTAAAAGCTTACTCTGTTTTATTTTCTCTATTTTATAGTACTTGGAAGCTCGTGAAAGTTGGAACTTGGTCAGAGTCACATCACACTATCCCTCGAGCTTTTCGGTATATAAAACATGTTAATTTTTGGTTATATTGGCATGTATAGGTTAAATTGGTCAAATGATGGCATATAAATACTTGGTTGGAACTAGCCATTGGTATGGCTTGTAATAGTTATATCTTGAAGTATAAGTATATATATGTGTGTAGCTTTATCATGCTTGGTATGTTTTTGAAATGGTTAAGTGTTGAAAAGCATATAGATATATTGATGGTTAGATTGAGGTAGCATATTTAGTCCAATATGCATATGTGTGAAATGGGTCAATTTAGTAAGTTTAAATACTTTGTTATATGTGGTATTATGTCATACTTAATACATGAATTTGGCTTGATTTGAATGGTTTGAATTGGTTGGTGAACATGTTTAAGTATTTATGTAGGTGGAAGGCAATTTGGGTGAGAAATAGGCTTGGGAATCGCCTTTTTTTGTCCATACAGGCAGAGACACGGGCATGTGTCTTAGTCGTGTGTGACACACGGCCATGTGCACAGGTGTGTGGTTTGGCCGTGTGTCCTCTGCATCTTGAAAATTAAGAGACAAAATGCTCTGAATTGCCCACATGGGCAGAGACAGAGGCGTGTGTCTCAGCCGTGTGTGACACACGGCCTAGCACACGGGCATATGTCTTGGCCGTGTGACCCCTGCACCTAGTTATTTCAAATGAAATTGTTTACACGGCCTAGCACATGGGTGTGTGGCTTGGCCGTGTGACCCAAGTCAGAGAGTTACACGGGTATGGACACAGGTTGGGACACAGTCGTGTGCCTCACATCGAATGCCCACACGGCCTGGGACACGGGCGTGTGTCCCTGCACCTAAGGAAAGTTTTGAAATTTTTCGAAAAATTCTCTAAGCTCCCGATTTAGCCCCTACTTGTTTCTAATGTATATTTTGGGCCTCGAGTGCTCATGTAAGGGACAATGTGAGTGAATTATGATTGGTTTTTGATTTGTGTATTAAATGATATGAAATGTTCGTAATTGATCTGAAAAGCCCAGTAATGCTCCGTAACCCTGTTTCGGCGATAGATAAGGGTTAGGGGTGTTACAAGTATCGTGACTTGGCTCTCCCTTATTACATACTATTACAAAAGCCACTAGATTAGTGCTCATCCAATGACCTTGTCATAAGTGTTTTACCCTCATAGGATATCCTTAATCTCTTTGGGATAAATATGTTCTCCCAATGTGATCCTATTTTATCTCATAGTGACAATCATATCTTCATGAAAATTCAATTACTATCAAATAGTAATCAAGTTGTTTATCACAGGACAAATGACTTGTGGCCATGTTTACTTTGTATTTATCATGTAATGCCAATGAGAGGATATCATTTACCATTAGTTGGGTTATGAATTCCATTATTGTGAATGATGCTACATATTGTAGAAGTCATATACCCAACGCACCAGCTTTCGGTTCTTTATCTATTTAAAGTCAAGCTTTTACTTACATCAAAGTATACAAGTCACACATACATAGTCCATCATCTACTTGGAGTAAGGTATGCCACACTATGAGCATTACAAGTGAATAAATCCATAAACGGATCTATGATCTATTCTACTTAAGTCCTACCCAATGTATTGTCAGTCCAGTCAATCACATCTATGTCTCTATCCTCTTGGAGTCATCCGCTTCAATGCTTAAGACAAAACATCTCCCCAATTGGACTTGATAGACGTTATATTAGTCTTTCAATCGGTTTGTTCATTTTTGATTAGACAAAGGATATGTTTAGGTTCATCTACTAATACAAATTATTTTTTCGTATTATGATTCGACCATGTAATGCTGCTCAGTATTAGTTAAATGTTAGATAACTGGTAAGCCAATATTTTCTTCCATTTTGCTTTGCGTACAAAAATCATTAATGACAATATACAAAAGGTATTAATTTAATTAATGGATACTATTATTAAACCAATTTGTTTGTAAAATATAAGTGTACATAGACGAAAATACTACCCTTAGGGCACCAGATCCAACACCCATTAGCTTTAACATAACCCAAAATTTGTCACGCCCGAGCACCAGATTTGGCACCCTTGTATGCTAGGTTCGACACCCCTACGCCGGTTTGGCGCCTCATGTAACAGCCCGATTTTAGGCCTAGCCGAAATAGTGGTTTCGAGACCACAAATCCGACAAGGGAAAATTTATTTTTATTATATTTTTATGGTCTAAAATTTCACGAAATGATTTCTTGAAAATTTTGTTCAAAAATTTCGACGTTTGGGCACTCAATTTAGCTAAAAGGACTAAATTGTAAAAAGTGCAAAAGTTGAGTTCTACATGTTAGAAGTGTTCAATTGTTATGAAATTTTAAATTGGAGGTCCTTAAATGGTAATTAGACCATTGGTTAACTTTTTGGACAAAAATAGACAAGAGATAAGTGAAATAGGAAATTTTTAAGTTGGGGGCATTTTGGTCATTTTGTAATTAAAAAGAATTAAAAAGGATAAAATAGCTAAAAATTTGATCATCTTCTCTATGGTGAATGAAATCAGCAAGGGGGAAGCCATATTTAGGGTTTTCAAGCTTCCAAGCTCCACGATAAGTGATTCCAAGCCCCGTTTTTAATGTTCTTTACACTTTTGGAGTCCCGGTAACTTGATTTAGCTTATTCTAGCAATAATTTAACCTAGGGTTCAAATTTGGAAAAATAAACATAGGTGAAATGTGTTTACTTTGATGTTTTATGGTAAAACATGAAGCTTGAAATTATGTTAACTAACTTTTGCTAGCCGATTTTAAGTGAAAACGAGTAAATTGACATAATCAGAAAAAATCCTTAATGTTCATAAGCAAGTGTTAGAGTGAGAATTTGATGTTCCATAGAAGGGAAAAATGTTCATCATGTCATAAAATATAAGAAAAAGCAATAAAGTTTAATTTTCGGGCGTAGGGGCAAAATCGTAATTTTGTGAAACTTTAGGGGCAAAAATATAATTTTGCCAAAATGTGATTTTTTGGACTGAATTGAATTTTATGAATGTTATATAAGCTAAATATGTTATTATTGATCAAGAAAGAAGTGGAATCAACCTTGATCAAAGAAAAGAAAAGATTGAAGACTAAATTGTTAAATTTTTATATTATTGCACCAAAGTAAGTATGTATGTAGATAATATATTGTTTTACTTATGCTTAAGTGTTTTATTATTTTATTTAAGATATGTACTGTACGTGGAACAAATATATGATGCAAATTATGAATTAAGATTAGTTAGAGAAGAATTGGTAAAATATTGAAAAGTAAGAATTTCCCGTTTGAAACTCGGAATGGAAAATATATGAATGATTGTAATTGGGTCACGTGTGGTACGGACTAAGTGTAGGCCACTACGTGTACCAGACTGATAGGTCGCATATGTGGCACGAACTAAGTGCAGGCTACTATGCGCATCAATATTCTGTTATGACACAAGGGTGGCACGGACTGTGTGCAGGCCACCGATATTCTATTATGATACAAGGGTGGCAAGGACTGTGTGCAGGCCACCAATAACCTGTTAAGATACAAGGGTGGCACGAACTATGTGCAGGCCACCGAGAATCTGTTATTACACAAAGGTGGTACGGACTGTGTGCAGGCCACTGAGAAATTTGTTTTTATTCCGATAAGTTCAACGGGAAATTTATTAAGTGAAAATACATTATATGAAGAAATGAATATGTGATTTATAAGTGCATATATAGTGGGAAAATTTATGAACAATGTACTCGTTATTTGATTGAACTATTGAAAAAATGAAATGAAGTAAGAGAAATTCATGAAAGAGTGAACTTGAATTAAAATGGTTTAGACAGTAACAGTGGTGTGACTTTGAAAAATCACCAAAAATAGTAAAAATTGAATTATAGGGTGATTGAGATATAAAATGAAAGCTTATTGAGTCTATTTTTACATAAAAAGAAACAAGCAAGCAGAAGAGTTATATATTTTGAGATATTTTAATTTTAGTGAGCCAGGGTCGGATTGATTTCGGAATCCCCTGTTTTGACTTTGGAAAATAATTAAAAATTTTAAAAAAAATAATTATGAGTTATAATTTATATTAGTAGAATCATTAATGAGACTATTTTCAAAGGAAATAAACGGAAATATCATCGAAATTTTGTACAATGAGATAATTCATTTTTAGTGAAGAGAGGTCAGAGATGTTGAGCAGTGAAACAGGGGTGACTTTAAAGAATAAACTGTACTAATTTCCCAAGCCAAAAATTCTAAAAATTTTATGGTAAGAAGATATGTGAGTCTAGTTTCAAGGAAAATTAGTGGTGCATAATTTTGAGTTCTTTAGCTCCAGATAAAAATAATTAAGTGATGCTGACTCAGATATAAATGATGAAACTTTAGAAAATGTTATTTCTAAGAGTGTTAAGTACATTAAGGATGTGGAATGGAGAGAAGGAGGAGGAAATTTAAATTTAAATATATATATATATATATATATATAAATGATTTGTGTATAATTGGTTATATGATCAATTATAATCGATAAACGTTGAAATAGAGGTGATGCTTATATTGGTGCATTACTGGTCATGATAAGCTCATGAAAGAAAATAAAGTTTCATAGCATATGTGTGTGGTATATTTGGCATGAAATGATGTCATGAGCGGCTCATGAATTAACTCATGTTGGTAAGTTTATGCATAATTATAGTATTCAAATATATACATATTTGTAATATTTTGCTATGTGATTCGGAAAAAGGGGAATAAATAGCATAATGAAAATTCGGCCATGGTGCTAGTTTATGTTAGGAGTGTTTTATGGCATATATTAAGTAATGGAATGTTATGAATTTTGAGATTAATCTGCTAGTCAAATAAATGACAAATGAATTGATTGCGTATTCGTAATTTTGACATATGCTTGGTATATGAAACGTAATAATATATGCTTGAATAAACTTTAAATATTAGAATGACATGGATTTGATGGTGATAAGATTCGAACATTGAATTCATGAAGCACAGGTGATGTATTATTATTGTGTGATAGCTTGGTTCGAGAAATTGGTTAGGTAAATGGTAAGTGAAAGCATTTATGGATATAGAAGAAAATTTGGAGTGAATATGAAATTTAGCTCAATTAAATGATTTCATCAATTAAACATTGTGTATACCAGAATGTGTTAGTGAATTACATATTCGTAAATTGACATTCGAAGTTCAGTTAGTGATATATGAAAATAACATGAAAAGATTTATGATTGTGATTAATATTGATTCTGACTTAAAGTGGATTCTTCAATATTGGATTGATTAAACGGATATATTGAGCATATGAATGGGTATGTATTGAGCCTCGTAAACCCTAATTAGCGACTCGAAGATAATAATTAGAAAGTTTTTAATTTGGATGAAATTTTATAACTTGGTTTAATATGTTTATAAGTGTATTTATTCTGGTAATGCCTCATACCCTATTCCAGCGTAGAATACGGGTAAGGGGTGTTACAATGTGACATCACCAGATTCGGCCCTAATGTTTAGGCTGAGTTTTGGGTGTTACACCTCAACACCCCAAACTTCGAGTTTCAGCATCACTAGTGTCCCCTCGTCTATTTTGGTGCTCCAACACGCGATTGGACACCCATACATCCTAGACGACACCCCCGCACTAACGAAGATTATATTCGTGTTTTTGGTGGAGTGGACAACCCATTCAAAATTTTTTGTGTTTTTGGTGGAGTGGACAACCCAAACTCACATTTTTAAGGTATTTTGGTATTTTAAAAAATTATATTAGATACTATACCATATATTTGATCTCCTAAGAGTCGTTTTACTCATTTTAGTTGATTATCTATTTTTCTTAGAAAATGTGGTGAGACAATTTTTATTTTTATATGATTTTTTTCTCATTAAATTCTTGTTCTTGGACTTATTTGTTGAACACATGGACAAGAGAGACAGATATGACTGCAGAATTAATTCTTAGACTTCACTTGGTTAAATATGTTTTTTTTTATTCTTTTGCTTTTAGTTTCTTTTATTATATTTATTTTATGTTGTGTCGTAGGTACCACACTTTAATAGAACGAATCGTTGATGCTTCAAAAAGAGGAAATGATGGGTCTACTTCAATCTATTTTCTGAGTACTTTAACAGGGAAGTTTCCTAATTCTTCGTCTATTTTTGGATCATGTAGGATAATGTTTGATTTAAGTATGGGGGAGTCGAGTCAAGTCAATTTAGTTGCATGATTGTTTTTAGTTAAATTTTTTTAATTTGCATGTTTTGTTTTGTTTTGTTTTCAATTTTTGCATGATGCATGTAGTTTGCATGAAACTTTAACTTGATGAGGTTTTGAATTATTTTTATATGTATTTGAGATTTGTAAATTTGTTGTAATGAATATTTCAAAACTTAAATGTTGACTTTATACTGAATTTGTAACATTGATTTATATTGTTAGGATGTTTGTTAGAACAATAGATGCTTTATATGATCTTAATTCACTACTACTCTCTATTGTTTTGCTTTTTATAATTAATTTTAGAATTTGAGGAATAATATTGGTTGAAACATGGTTACAAAAAACGGTCTAGGTGAAATTTTGAATTCTTTTAAGCTTGAGTATGGGACTATATATTAATGAATGTGCTTAATTGAATAATTTTGATGAAGAGCATAGGAATTGATGTCACACCTCGAGTCTGGTGAATCCGAGTTTAAGGCGTAGAGCTGTGAAGTTTTCTATTTGGCGTAGTGTAATCTGCCATGATACAATCTTCTGGAAAATTGGAATATGGCATATAGTAACCACCATAGAGCTATGAAGTTTTCTATTTGGCGTAGTGTAATCCGGGTGAATTACCGCCATGTGTATAGCACGCCCAGTTGCTTGAGTACTGTGCTAGTTGGGTTTCCTAGTGAGATCTGGTTAGGGGTCAACTGGATTGACTGGTCAAATATCAGTTATACACAATTTTCATTTATGTTTCTCTTGGAACCCGTAGGCCATTAAGAAGGACAAATTCTGGATTCAAGCGACACTTGTTAAGTTCCAATTAGAGAAGCTGATTATATATATGAGTGAGAAGTGTTTGCAAGGGAGTTCCTTTTTCCTTCAATATCACTCTATGTTTTTTTTCCTTAAATCTAAATATTATCTCTTCCTCATTAAGGTAGAAGTTAAAGTTCTTGATTTAACCAATGGTTTTAATCAGTGGTTTTTCTATCTCTTGGTAAGTTTAGAACTCTGCATGTTAAGTTTTTGAAAGAATAAGGCTGTTAAGAAGCTTATAAATAGTAGGTTATGAATACAAGGCATTGCATGGGGGTTGTTTACGATTGAGCAGTTAATAATTGGTATGAAAATGAGTTTTAATGGTAAATCTATGTTCATAAGCAGTTGTTGTTGCTATTTCGAGAAGGGTGCTCGAGTGTGGAGTTCAAGCTACAGTTTAGGTGAGTACCAGATGAGTCTTTTGTAACACCTTTTACCCAGCTCGATGAATTAGACCCGAATATTGGGTGTTACACCCTATTATAGGTGTAACCTTATCCTTTAAAAGTTTGTCTATGTAAAAGTTCTATTTGTGACCATTGTAAAGTTCAATTTTCTATTCGAAGTTACTATGTTTGTACTGCAAGTGATTATCAATACAATTCATGATACTTAAATTTTTCAGTGACATCTATGTTTAACCTTCAACTTGACTAAGTACCTTAGAGCATTGATATAAACATAAACATAGGTTCAAGCTTGAATACGCCTTTTAACTCGTTCTGTATACATAATAACCCTAGCCGCCACTCCTTGGTATAGCCCTGGCATCGTCCATCGGTGCCTACTTCTTTACAACCTGAGATAGGAAATAGTTTTAGTAAGTTCATAAGAATTTAGTGAGAAAACCCTTTAATACTTGTTTCCGTGCAACACAGTGTGTTAGATGCTTTGCATGTCCTTCATACGTCCTTTGATCTTTCTTTTCCCTCTAGTGGGTACTTTATAGAAAATTTTCCTCCTTCGAACTGTAATTATCCTTTCTTACCTAAAGCCATCACTTCTCTCTATTTGTCTTTAAGAACTTACCTTTCTTTTACCTGTTGGAAAATTAAGTTTGGAAAATAATCCGGAAAATAAATTTAGGGAAAAAGCAAAGTTTAAATTTTTTTCAAAAACAAGAACTTGGTTATGATATCTAAAGTAATAAACACTTAATCAAAATTGTACCTTTTTTATTCATCTAAAGTAATAAACACTTAATAAAACATGTACCTTTTTTATTCATCTAAAGTAATAAACACTTAATCAAACGAGTAATCTTCTCTACTATCCTTAATCTCACGTCTGCCGAGTGTGGGCTCGCTTCGAATTAGAATTTTTTTCACAAAAATTACCAGTAGGGTAATTTCATAATTTCTCTACACTTTTGAGCCAATTTGTAAATAAGAAAAATATCTTTAGAAATTTTTTGAAATAATCTCTTCAACAAATTTTCTCTCTACAACTTTCTCTTGAATTCAAGTGTATGTAATAATGACCCGAGACTCTCTTTATACAGGGAGAGTTTAGAGAGTTCAACTATAATTAAACTTAATCACTTTAATATTAAATTAATATAATATTTATCTTAAACTTAATATTAAATCTTATTAAATTAACAGAACATTTATCTACAAGATAAACATTAAATTAAATTTAATATTAAATTAATAAAATACTACTAAGATAAGTATTAAATTAAATTAAATTTAATATTAAATCTATTAAAATAATATTATTTTTGGAATAGTTAATCTGAAATCAAATTCTCTGATAGAGTCCTAGTATGAGTGTAATTCTTCCACCGATGAACCACCACCGCCAACCATTTGCCGGCCACCGGAATGCTACTGTCATAGACGTTGACAGCTCGAGATAGTTCAGTTACTGCCGGATCGGTCCGGGCCAATGACAGCTTGACCGGTCCGGTCCAGCCACTAGTTGGACTAGTTGGACCATCGGCCCAGATTCACATACTAGGCTCGGTTGGACTAGTTTTTGGGTCTTGGTTTCTATTTTGGGATCCCACGCCCAATTTACGATCTCAGGTCCAATTTTCAAGTTCAATTACCCATTGGGCCAATTGTCTGACTTGAAAATTAATTTCCAAAAATATCATATTATTTTTTTATTAATTTGATTAATCTAATTTTACTTGATCAAAATTAATTTTCCCAAAAATCACTTAGATTTTCCAAATTAAATTTTCAAGAAAATATTTTAATTAAATTCTATAGTTGAACAATTTTTACAACCGCCCAATTTAATTCCACATCCAACAAATCGACTCAATTAAATTATTTCCAAAGTCGTAGAATGTTCTTCTGATTTAAAAGCAGTCCAGTCAAGCTTTTGTTGAGCTAGCGGAGGGATCAATCAGACATATACAATTAGGATCTAGTAATTGCGATTATGTTCAAAAGCATCGTTTTGATAATTCACAAATACTTAATCACTGAGTCAGTACACAAGAAGTATCATGATTGAAAACTCCTTATGTATACTCTTTATGAAAACAATTCATCCAACTGCATTTTCCAATTACCTCGTCATGTGTGTATTACCCTCATATGATATCATTGATTCCTTTGAGTTAAATATGTTCACTCAGTACAATCCTATTTTATCTCATTGTCACCATTGTGTTTTCTTAATGATTAACATGATTGTAATGAAGAAATGATTGTGACAAATTGCTCGTTTGAGAACAAGCAACCCGTGGCCACGTTCCACATTTATCAATCCATAGAATGCCAATGAGGGGATATCGTTAACTCTTTAATTGAGCTATGAATTCCACTGTTGCTAGTAAAGTCATGCCATACAAAAGTCATGTACCCAACATACCGACTATCGGCTCGATCATCTTTAGAGCATAAGCCTCCATTTATATCAAAGCATATGAGTTACATACGCATGGTCAATGACTAACTTAGGATTTAGGTAAACCACACTATAAACGTTACAAGTGAATTAATTCAAGAATGGATTTGGAATTAATTCATCTTATGTCTAGTACAATGTATCATTCTTTTAATGAATACATCTATGTCTCTACCTATGGAGTCAACTGCTCCGATAGTCAAGACTAGCCATCTCCTGAATTGGAATTGTAGACGACATAACAATCCTTCTTAATATTTGAATCAAATGCTCACTTTGATTATTTTACAGGATTTAGAATCGTTTAGACTTTCTACTGAAGTAAGTTGTCTTTCTTGTAATGTAAACATTCTTACAGTGCCACTTATCATTAGTTTGAACTTAGACAATCAATAAGCTAATATTTCCTTATCACAATTTCGCTATGCATGCAAAATATGAAAGACAAAAATACAAAAGACATAATAGTAAAATGTGAAATTAACTTTATTTATTTATTCATCGTTCAAATAAATAGAAAACAGTTACATGTTTACTACAATATGGACACATTTCTCAACAATCTCGCACTTGCCCTAGTGAAGTAAATGTGTCATGTTTGTTAAAACTCTTAGTTACAAGAGTCTTAGTAAACATATCTGCAAGGTTATCTTCAGAAGCTACTTTCACCACATCTACAATTCTTTTGGCTACTACCTCTCGTATCAAGTGATACTTAGGATTAATGTGTTTCGTCCTCTTGTGACTTCTCATTTTATTGGTATTAGCTATTGCAGAAATGTTATTAGAATACAGTGTTATAGCTTTTTCCATACCAGGAATAAGTTCAATATTGGTTAAGAATTTTCAAAGCCATATTGCTTTTTGCGTTGCCTCAAAAGAAGCCACATACTCGACCTCCATAGTAGATTCAATAGTGCAAGTTTGTTTTACACTTCTCCATACTATGGCTTCACGGCCTAGGACGAATACATTTCTCGATGTTGATTTCCTTGAATCTTTATAGGTTTAGAAGCTTAAGTCAGTGTATCCAATAGGAGTAAAGTTCTCCCCATAATACATTAGCATATAATCCTTAGTTCTTTTAAAATACCTTAAAATATGCTTTACAACTTGCCAATGCCTGAGACAAGGATTCGTCTGATATCGACTAACCATTCCTACTACGAAACATATATCTGGATGTGTGCAAAGCATCGCATATATAAGGGTTCCAACTGTCGAAGCATATAGAACCTTACTTATAGACTCTTTCTTCCGCTGTCTTAGGACAACCATCTAAAGAAAGACGAAAACTTGATGTAGTTGCCTGAGCGCTTGGCTTCACATCAGTCATTTCAAAATGTTCCAGTACCTTATCGATGTATGAAACTTGTGATAGAGCTATCATTTTATTCTTTCAATTTGTAAGGATTCAAATTCCAAGAATATAACTAGCTTCACCCAAGTCCTTCATGTTAAATTGTTGAGCTAACCATAGTTTAACCGATGACAATTCTCTTACATCGCTTCTGATAAGTAGAATATCATCAACATACAAAATGAAGAAGACCGCCTTTTTTCCCTTTATATGCTTATAAACACAAGGTTCATTAGTGTTTTGCTCAAACCCAAAAATCTTGATCGTTTGATCAAAAGTTTTATTTCATGATCAAGACGCCTACTTAAGTTCATAAATGGATCTTAGTAGTTTGCAAAATTTCTGCTCATTTCCTTCGACAACATAGCTAGTGGGTTGAGCCATGTAAATGGTCTCATCAAGGTAGTCATTCAAGAATGTTGTCTTGACGTCTATTTGTCAGATCTCATAATCAAGAGTAATAATAATGGATAAGAGTATGCAGATAGAATTGAGCATGGCTATTGGAGAGAATGTCTCATTATAATCGATGCCTTCTTTCTGTGCGTAGCCTTTCCCTACAAGTCTAGCTTTATGTGTTTCCACTCTCTTTTTCATTTATCTTTTTCTTGTAGTTCCACTTAAGCCTTATGGTTTTAATCCCAAGCAGTAAGTGTTCAAGTTTCCAAACCATATTGAATTTCATAAATCCATCTTGGCATCCATGGCCTGTTTCTAGATCTTGGAATTAACGTCCTACATAGCCTCCTTGTAAGTGAGTGGATCATTATCCTTATGATTGAATTTCATTTTATAAATACTATCATTATAAATGAAGAAGTTCGGTTTCTTAGAAATTCTCCCACTACGACGGATTCCCATATGTTGTTGATTGTTTGAAGGTTTTTCTACAACTTTCTCGAGAACTGAACTTGGTAATTGTTTTACAACTCTCAAAAGTTCCTCGAGTACCACTTTACTTCAAGGCTTAAACTTATCTATGTAGCTTTCCTTGAGGAAAGTAGAATGAGTAAAAACTTTGATCGCATTATCTTTTGGATTGTAGAATAATCCACCATTTGTTCCTTTTGGATATCCTACAAACATGCACAATTCTGTCCGTGCATCCAACTTCTTTGCATCCTTATCCAGAACGTGTGCTGGACAACCCCATATTCGAAAGTAATTTAGAGAGATTTTCTTTCCATGCCACAATTCATAAGGTGTCTTACAAGCAGACTTGGTTGACAAATCATTCAGAATATAACAAGTCATTTGTATCGCATATCCCCAAAAGGAAGTATGGAGTTGTGAATAGCTTAGCATTGAATGAACCATGCCAAGTAAGGTTCTATTCCTTCTCTCAGCTATGTCGTTCTACTGTGGAGTGCCCAGCCCAATCAACTAGGATAATATCTCGTTCTCTATGAGTTATCCTAAGAACTCGTCAGACAAGTATTCCTCACCTCAGTCAGACTGAAGATTCTTTATGGATAAACCTAATTGTTTTTCTACTTCAGCACGAAACTCTCAAAATTTATCAAAATTTTCACTTTTGCGGGGCATTAGATACATATATCCATATCGAGAATAATCGTCGATAAAAGTCACGTAATAATCGTAACTTCCTCGGGTACTGATGCTCATGGGACCACATACATTAGTGTGTACAAGTTCTAAAGGTTAGTTGGCCCTTGTACCTTTCACATTAAAAGATCTCTTAGTCATATTACCTTCCAAGCAAGATTCACATTGTAGAAGACTAACTTCCTTAAGCATCCTTAAAGGACCATCTTTCACGAGTCTAGTGATTCTTTCTTGGTTAATACGAGTCTAGTGATTCTTTCTTGGTGAATAGAGTGAGAAGTTTTAAGCTTTTTATTTACTATTTCAATTCTAAGTATCAAGTAGTTATTTGGCTTTAAAAAATAGATATTGTTTTTTTCAATCCATTACATATTAAAAATGATTTCTGTGAATAACAATCCCTTTATTGAATGTCATGGTATAACTGTCACAAAATAAACATGCTACAAAAATTAAATTCCTCTAAAAATGAGGTACATAAAATACATTCTTTAAAATAATCTTTCTAAAATTATCAAAATGTAAAATAACTTCTTCTACTGTTTCGGTTGAAACATAGCTCTCATCTTCGGTCCACAACGAGAGGCTCATGTCACATAGACTTCTCGTTCTGAACCCATGTAAAAAAAGTCAATTGATTCTTACACTAAGCAAGATTCAACCACAAAGAGTTCCATACCTTTGCCCTTTTCGGCTAGGTAATCCAAATACTCATTGTAGTTTGATCTGAAATGCCCTTTCCTGTTGTAGAAGAAACATTTGATCTATTTATGATCTTCTGACTTCTTTGCCTTCTTCCTATCCACACGAGGTGGAACCGAAGACTTTTTCAGTTTTTTCTTTCCCTTAGCTTTTTGCTTCCCCTTATAGGACGATGGGCCTACAACTAAGTCTGCCTTAGGTTTCTCCTGAACTGACTAACCACCATTCAACATCAACTCATAGGATTGTAATTCCTTCATGTGCTAAGTCAAGGTAAGCACATTATTCCCCAAGTTGTAAGCGACCTTAAAACTAGCAAACTCTTTGGTTAAGGATTTGAACACTGTTTTAGTCTGAGTGTTCGTGTCTAGTTTAGCCCCATTATCTTCTGTTTCCCCCAAGAATTCCATAAACTTAAGCATATATTCTTTGACCGAAGTGTTGGGTTTCTGCTGAGAGTTCATCAAATTTGTAATAGCGGATTGTCGAGCCAATGCGACTTGACCTCTGGGCAAATCCTCCAAATTTGTCATGATCTCTTTAGCAGTACAAAAATTCTTGTGTTGCTTTTGCAACACACTACTCATACTCGCTAACATATAGCATTGAGCAATTGAGTTGGAATTTCTTTAGTGATTTCTCGCTTTGGGTTGACATTTAGGAGGACACATTTCGTCAAGAATGAATTTGTGTTTCTCACAGCTGAAAACTATTAGCATGTTCCATTTCCATTCTCGAAAGTTATCTCTATTTAATTTATTCTTTGTAAGAATGCTAGTAAGAGGAGTAGGAGACATATCTGAATTGAAAAAAAATAAAGATTCACTAATTACTATCTTTGTATTAAGCAAATATTTTCATTTCAACAACATATCAAGAATGTAGTATGATATATGCGTCTTGTATTAAAACTTTGAAAAAACATTTTTCCGTTACTATGATCATTCTCATACTTAACAACCATGTCACCTTGGGGTCCCATGATTAACTAGAAAGAACATGGATTACATCCAATTAGTTCATGAATATTAATTCCTAAGACTCCACACGAACTAACGACAGTTTAATGTTTGACCATCATCTCTAGCTTAAATATCGTTTCTTGGGAAACTATTTAATAAGAGACGATCTTGAGTGTGTAACCATTGGCTCAACATCCATCATGAACATGCTTTCATTTGTGAGTCATATTGCGACAATCTCTTTGAAAGTCATGCATGACTAGTTTTCCTTCTAAGGAAATTTCATCTAGTGAACTCACACGACAAAGTTTACCTAGGGGTGCGGCCAGGGTAGGAATTGGGTCGAAACTTCATCATGCTATCAGTTAAGGACCGTCAGTGGAGGTCGTAGGTCTTTTTCAAGGACCTTCTCCCACTCAATAGTTTTAAAAAAAATCCAAGGTTTTTATCCCAGATTTCTAGAATGATCATACAATAGTCCTAGTGGCATTCTTACCTAATCGATATGACATGCTTCCAATATATGCATTGCATGCTATGACAATATTATAATATTCACTTTCATTCATACACAAGATTCAATCAATCATAAAAATAAACAATTGTGATTCTCCACATTTTTTCTTTTAAGGGAAAAACTGAATAAGTGAAAGTGAACCATGCACTAGGTAGGGTCTCAGGAAAGGGAGGTGAGTCAAATTTAACTGCTTAAAAATCAAGCATTTCCTAGCTAGAGCCAATCCTAGACATGCATATTCTCATTACCACACTTCTCAAAGTAATCAAATAACCTAAAGAAGTGAATAGAACAATACAACTAATAAATCTTGAAAATAGTTATATTTCTAGCCTCTAGATTGAATTAATTGTTTGTAATTAAGTAAATATGTTTGAAATTTTTAGGATATTTTTAGAACATTGCATAAAAAATCTTGGATTGTGCTATAAATGTCATTATTTGTTACTAGGGAAGAAAGGTGTTGGATATTGTTGGTAGGAGGTGCATGATGGAGAAGAGAAGAGAGAAAGGAGAAAGAAAATGAAGGAAGTGAAAAATTGTCATGCAAAATGTTTGTTAGATTGCCAACAAGAATGCCATTGCAATTCTAGGAAGATGACGTAGCACTTAGTCCATGTCACTCTCAGCCAGTCTTACTTGTACTAGATAAACCACCCTAAAAAAGAGGAAGCAAAAGGTGTGTGCTGAAAGGGAGGGACCTACCCTATAAAGGAAGAAAGAGAAAAGACACAAGGGGATGAGGATTTTGGGAGAGAGGAATTGGAGAGAAATTTTTCTCTGCATTCAAATTCTCGTGGAAAATTTTAGAGAAAAGAGAGGAAAGGGTAGCAACTTACAGAGAAAAAAATCATATATGCAAGGAAGGGGAAGAGAAATCTGCCTTAGGTTTTGCATCAAATTTCAGTATTAAAGTGAAAGCTGAAGTAGCTAGAGCTTCTTACAGTTTTGCCTTTATTTTCCGATTTGAACTTTGTGATTCGTAAACTTGAATGATGATGTTGAATGGTTTTACTTTGGATTTGAATGTCCAACCCATTAGCTAAATCTCATTGGGTTGGATGTTTGAGTGAATTTTTACTATCTTTAATGCCCATGGTCTGATTTTGAGTAGATTACTATTTCATTCAATTTTTGATTATTTTAAATGCATGCATGTAAGCTCTAGACATAGATGATTATATGGCATGTTGTTAGATCTGATTTAATTCTGAAAAGATTAAATAAATTGGATTATTATCGATTGATACATGCGAGTATTTGCAAGAATATTTGTAGCATTCTAGACGTAAAAGTTGTGATTTGTATACGGAAAGGAAGAACAATCTAGATATCATTCTTGAGTTCTGTAGACATACAAAAACTCAGAATGATAGCTTAAAGTCTTGCTCTGGAAAGAAGTAGACTGCAGTAGTGAATCCCTGAGCAGTAGAATTGTCATGATTTTGCCAAGGCATTATTATGATATAAAGATAAAACCTGAGTAATTCCAACATTATCATTCAACAGTACAAATCCTTCCCACTTATTCTTTGAGAATTGCTAAAGCATTTCAATTGCCTTAGTATTTTTTCATTCATAATTGATTTTATTAATCCATTCATATCTCTCCATTAATTTGTCATCTATCTCTTTTGCATAGTTTAATTAGTCAAATTCATAGTAATAGCATAACCATTTTTTAATCAATTATGATCCTTGTAGAGACGATACTCACTTATCATTTTGTTACTTGATTCGACGTGTATACTTGCACATTCGCATTACACATTCACACGCAACAAGTTTTTGGCACTGTTGCCGATAGATCGACAATATTAGTGAAAATTTGGTTTTTTATTACCTCTTTAATTTTGTTAGTTTAGCTTAGTTAGTTGTTCTGATTTTTGTTTTTTAGGATTTTTGTTGGTGCATGAGTAGAGATATTTCTGCACTTGAAGAGTATTCTTTTGATCTGGAAATTAAGAGAACCTTGAGAAGAAGGAGAAAAGAATTGCGAGAAATTGAAAGAATTAGAAATGATCAGGTTAGAGAAGAGTCATTACATCATAATGGAAGGGATGCTGATATTCCTTGAATAATAGATGACAGAAATAGACGCATCAGAGAACATGTAGTGCCGATCTTGGATGATCTAAACCCAGGAATTGTTAGGCCGCATATTTAAACTCAACATTTTAAGTTAAAGCCAACGATGTTTCAAATGTTACACACTGTAGGGTAGTTTAGTGGATTACCTACTAAAGATCCACGGTTGCAGTTAAGACTCCTTTTGGAAGTTTGTGATTCATTCAAGCAGCAGGGTGTTCCTAAAGATGCCCTGAGATTGAAGTTATTCCCATATTCATTGTGACATCGTGCCAAAGCTTGGTTAAATGCATTGCCGTTAGGTACGGTGGCATCTTGGAATGAACTTTGCCAGAGGTTTTTGCTAAGATGTAATTTTCCAAACATGAATGCCAAATTGAGGAACAATATTACATCCTTTCGGCAATTTGAGGGTGAAACATTATATAAAGCATATGAGTGATTCAAGGAGTTAATTAGAAAATACCCGATGCATGGTGTCCAACATTGGACGCAAATGAAAATGTTTTAGATTGGATTGAATTCGTATACAAGGATGGTGTCTGACGCACCTGCCAATGTGACTTTGCTCGAAAAATCATATAATGAGGCATATAAAATTCTAGAGAGGATAGCATATAACGATTATAAATACCCAACTACAAGAGTAGGGACCGGCAAAAGGGTTGCTGGAGTAAGGGAACTTGATGCGATTACTTCTCTAACAACTCATGTATTATCTTCAATGAATATGGTTAAAACACTGAAAAGACCAGCTGTAGTGCAAGAAATGAAAGCAGTTGAGTTTGTAACGCCCCTAACCCTTATCCGTTGCCAGAACAGGGTTATAGAGCATTATCAGACTTTTCAGATCAAATACGAACATTTCATATCATTTAACATACACATCAGAAACTAATCATAATCACTCATATTTTCCCTTATATGAGCCCTCGAGGCCCAAAATACGCATTTGAAATAAATCGAGACTAAACCTGGAACTCAAAAAATTTTCTAGAAAATATCAAAAATTTTCAAAGGAGCAGGGGTCACACGTCTGTGTGGCCAGGCCGTGTGGCTCACATGCTCAAGAGACATGCCCGTGTTTAAGGCCGTGTGGGCATTCGAAATAGGGGCACACGGCTGTGTCCCAGCCCGTGCCCAAACTTGGGTGCTCTCTGACTTGGGTCACACGGCCAAGCCACACGCCCGTGTGCTAGGCCGTATAAGCATACTGACTTGTAATATTAAGGTGCAGGGGTCACATGGCCAAGCCACACGCCCCTGTGCTATGCCGTGTGAATATTTTAAGCATTCTGTTTCTCAATTTTAAAGATGTTGGGACACACAGCCAAACCACACGCCCATGTGCTAGGCCATGTGTTACACACGGCTGAGACACATGTCCGTGTGGACAAAAATAGGCCATTTCAAGGCCATATTTCTCACCCATTTAGGTATCAACCTAAAAACAACATTTTAACACATCAATATACCACAACAAAGCAATCAAAACAAGTCAAAATCATGTTTTATACACAATATATCATCTCATATACTCTAAATACTCAAACTTACCGATTTAGTCCATTTAACAAATTTCACTAAGATTTACTACTAGTTAAATACTTATAAGCATATATTATTCACACCCACATCACAAATTTACTTCATTACCAATCCAAAATATATTTCTAAGTTGATTATGTAAACAAAACATCATTCATAACATCTATGCAAGCCAACGTTGATATAATCTACATCAATCCCTATACATGCCATATAAACCATATTTAACGCTTCAAAAACTACCAGAATAAGCTGGATAGTGTGACTTGATGTGTTGATCTGGTCTTCCGACCTCACGAAAATCTACAAAGACATTAAACCACACAAGTAAGCTTAATGAAGCTTAGTAAGTTTGATGGGTTAAACATAAATCTTGCCGAACCTATTATAACACATCAATTAAATAAATTCATTCAATGTAAACTTCCTGCCAATCACAACTTCAATCGATGAATACATTTATTTCAAATCAATACCAACAACAAACAATATGTCTTTCAATTTCAATTACATAGTCACTTACCAAATCTTCCCAAATCGAAAAACGACTTATGGATAAGAGTACATCATTTTCAGAAGCTCGAAGGCTAAATAGAAGCTCATGAGAGCTAAATAGAAACCCATAAGGGATGAACGGAAGCTCGTAAGAGCAGAACGGAAACCCATAAGGGTTAAACAGAAGCTCAATAGAGCTGAATGGAAACTCATATAAGTTAAATAGAAGCTCGTATGAGCGAAACGGAAAGTAAACACAAAATTTCACAACAAATGCTGAACCTTGATTTATTTGGGTAATTTACTGTCATTTTCCAACAACACCGTCAATTCGTCGAATGCCAAATGTACTCAAATCCCGCGTTCTATTTAATCCAAATATTCAATTCACATTTATAACTTTAGCAAATTCATTTTCAAAAAAATAATAAATACATAATACCATTCATCAAATTAATATAAACATTAAAGTTAACTGCATTTAACTTACGGATTGAATTGTAATATTTGTAGAAATTTAGGGACTATTCCGCTAATTTTTCTTTTTCTCGAGTATCTACAGGATCTTGATCTAAAATATAAAATTACTCATTCATTAGCATATATTTCAGTTCTAATTCATTTCACAATTAATACCCTTTAATTTTTCAAATTTACACAATTACCTTAAACTTTCACAACTTTTACAATTTAGTCCTTGATTAATTAATCTTATCAAATTAAGAAATTTTTCTTAATTAATAATTTATCTAAATATTCTAGGCTATCATACAACCCTTAATAAAATATAAATTTAATACCAAACTCTAATTCTTTAATTTCTTCACAATTTGATCTTAAAATCAATATTTAACAAAATCACTTTATAAAATCATCATAAAACAAAATTAAAGCTTTAAATCTATGTTATTCATCAAAAACATCTAATATTCATCAATGGTAACTTTCAAAATTTCTAATAGAATAAAAAAAACTAAGGTAATATTTAGTTGGACTTAATTGTAAAAGTCTCAAAAACATAAAAATTACAAGAAAAGGGTAATAATTGAACTCACATGAAGCAAAAATATACAAAACCAGCTTAAAATCTCTCTTCCGTGGCTGTTTGGCTGAAATTTAGAAGATGAATAGCCTAGAAACTTTTAGAATTCAATTTGTAATTTTCTAATTTCACCAAATTTACAAGTTTGCCATTAAATGGTTTATTTTATTATTTTTTCTTATTTATGCCGCCTCATCTATCCCACTTTGGTCTAATTAATCCTTATGTCCTCCTTTATTTACCAATTAAGCCATTTAATCACTATTTCCTATAATTAACAAGTTTTGCACCTTTTTCAATTTAGTCACTTTTAATTAATTAACTACCAAAACGATAAAATTTTCTAATGAAACTTTAATAATACCCTAATTACACTTCATAAATATTAATAAAAATATTTACAGCTCAGATTACAGAAACGAGGTCTCGATACCTCATTTTCTAAAACTACTTGACCTAATAAATCATTATAAAATAGAAATTTCCTTTTAAAAAATCTTTCTAAAACCATATTTAGCTCATAAATATTAAATAATAAAATATATGAGCTTACGCATCAGATTTGGTGACCTCAAACCGTTGTTTCTGACACCACTAAAAATCGACTGTTATAGAGTTAGCATGTGTTAACCCCGTTAAGATCTCCTATGAGTATCCAGTCTGTATTACTCTTCTCTGAGTTTCCTTCTATCTTGAGTATGTCACTAAATTTTGGTTGTTATAGCTTAGAGTTCAAGTAAGACCATTGTCATGGAACTTTGGGAATATGTTGCATGTGATCAACTGTGTGTACATGTTTGTGGCAGGAAATGGATCCAACTTCCTTGGGGTATAAACTCGGTATCCAAATATGATAAGCCACTGGTAGGGCATGCTAGTTGCTAACCCAGTGGGAGTATATAATGGACCACTAGTTAGGCATGTTAGTTGTTAATCAGGTTGGCGGGCCACTAGTAGGGCATGATAGTTGCTAACCAGATTGGCATGTATGATGGGCCACTAGTAGGGTATGTTAGTTACTAACTAGTTGGCATGAGTGCTAGGTTTTTGGTAGGTCATGCTAGTTTCTAACCAACCTAGCAAGATGGGTGCTACCTACTGTAGGGCATGAGAGTTTTTAAACAAGGCAAAGAGCCCTAAACTCATGGGAACCTGAAGGTGCTCCAAATGATAAGAAATGTAATATGTGTTCTGATATGTGATAGTGGGATCCGAGGTTTAAACCAATGAAGGAAAAGACAAGAGCAAGAAAATATGATTCTGAATGTGTTTCATGTTATATATGTCTAATGATAAGAACTTTTGATAAGATTAGATGTCAAGTGGTAAATCATGTTTTTATTTTTTTTATTTTTTTACTGTGTGCATTAAAATCTGCCATAGTGAAGGTGAATTCAAAAAGAATGTAAGAAAAAATATTATTGTATGCTTATGATGAAGAATGGTAGTGTTGATAAAGATTGTGATCAGAGGAAAAAACGTAAGCTCTATTAAGGTAAAAGTTCTTTAAAGCTGTAAGAAAACAAGTATACACCCATTGTTAGAATCTACTTGGAAATGTTATCTGTCATGGTTAAGTATTTGCCAATAGTTTGGGAGTGTTCGCCCAAATCTCATTGTGTATAAAGTATTGATGTTCTAGTTTAAGTGTATGGATTTGCAGTTGTAGTATTATTCTTGCTTTTGTAATTCTTCTAAAAAGATTGTATAATTTTCTTTCCTGGTGCTCACTAAGTTTTTTTGAACCTACTCCCCATTTTCTTTCCATTTTTCCAAGTGGTGTTTCGTTGTAAGCTTGTTGAAGGGACTCATCCAGAAAGAGTGACCTCTGTAGTGAGCTTCACCTGTATTTATTTTGTAACATGCATATGTTCTTTAGGGTTGGCATGTAAATTTGTTTTGAATATGAGTATATATTAAAGTACCTTTTTATTTAAAGGAATGTTACCCCTTAAGGGATTAGTTAAAGTTTTTTTTATGAATTATGATTTGTGAAGTGATTTCTACTTGTATACGCCAAATTATTTTATATATTATGGTCATTGCCAGTACTGTATTTCAAAAGGAAAGATTTCAACCCAAAGTTATAAACTTTATTGCGTTCATATTATGTCGCATACCAGTTTGATTATTTGTGTTTTAGAAACTTTCCTGAGTTAATGCCCCAGTTTAATTGTTGTATGTTGAAACTAAGTATAAGTCTACTTTTTCTGTAACGCCTCAGTTGACCGTTGGAGATTGGTGTGTTACAAGTTGATATCAAATCCAAGGTTGAGTCAACTCTCGAAAAACTGAAGGCTAAGTTATGCCCTAATATGCATGTTACATGTTTCTGGCTAGTCCCTTATAGTTTTGCTAAACTGCGTTTGTATATGTGTAGCTTAAGATGTCTTCGAATTAGCGTGATGTTGTTGATGAAGGAATGAAGAGTAATACTCTTCAGTCTCATGAACCTTCGGTTGATTTAAGAGCAACTAGTAATGCTGCGAAAGATATGTTTGTCACGATGATCGAATGGTACTATGATCAATTTATGGGAACCACCAATGTCCTCACCTTACTCTTAGTTAGAAGCTATTCCACAAAGACTGGCTACTCAAGTTGTCCCAACTGCGAACCAGTTTTGAGGAGACCCTGTGTGGGATATATGTAGGTGTAGTGCTAAGGAATTTTTAGGAGATAAAGGTGATGATCCTACAACAGCGGAACAATGGTTATGTCACTTAAGAATGGTGATTGCACAATTGAAGTGTACGCTAGAGGATAGTTTCCTATGCGCTATTTCTTTATTAGAAGGTGAGGCTTATTAGTGATAGGAAACTTTAGCAAGTGTGACCTCAGAAGAACTTGTAGACTGGGATTTTTTTGTATCAAAATTTAGAGAGAAATATGTGAATCCGATGCATGTGGAGGAAGAAAGAAGTGAACATGAGAATACTAAACCGTTCTCTGTTGCAAGCTTTGAGGAGCCTAAAAATGTGATTAATTTCTCTATGAGTTAGCAAAACAATCTCAAGTGATGAAAAGTTGTGGTAATAGTGGTGAATATCGAACTGCATTTAAGACAAGTTCTGATTGATCGAAAACTATGAAGACACCTGTCTGTAATACATGTAGAAGGAACCATGTAGGAATTTATTGGAATGTGAAGAAAGTCTGTTAAGAATGTGGGTCACCTGACCATTTGGTAAAAGATTTTCTAACAAGAAATGAAGGCCAACATGAATAATCTATTCAAGAATTTAGTAAGAATCAAAGTGATATAAGAACAATGACTGTTGGAAGATCAAATTCGACCCTAGAGACTTCAAGAAGAAATTATGTTAAGGCCTACTTGAATGTATCAGCTAGTGTTTGTAATTAGAAAACTTAAGATGATATTGTGCCTGATGGTAAGAATTTTATGAGTGAAATTCCTTTTACAGTAGGAGATTTGTAACACTCTGCCCAGTGTAGTCCTAGTTGTTGGCTTGTGTGGGTGAATAGTTGGCGAAGTTTAAGCCAACGTAAGATTGATTTGTGTCCTATCTATGAGTTTTGTTTTTGAATTGATTGTCACGCCATGATTGGAAAACTATTTGGTTAATCATGTAAGTCTATAATGATTTTGGTTGAAGGGTTCGCCTTTTGGCAAAGTATAAGTTTTTGGTCTCTTTGTCTTGGCGTGATAGTTGGAAGGAACCTACTAATCAGTGTTTTCTCTTGGTAAGTTCTGGGTAACAAATCTTTCTACTTGTATTCGCCAGTAGTGGACTGCAGGCTTATGAACCTAATAGTTTCTATTTGCGCACGTATGATTACTGTTCAATTTTAGTTAAATTCTTGTTAAGATCCAGTTGGGATGTAACTAAAGTCCAATGAGTATTTTAATGTAAGATTTACCTAGAATGATCATGATGGCCACATTAAGGCGATGAGTTAGCTTTGCATGATAGCCACGTGGTAGTTTCTGTAAGATTTGTGTGAGTTATAAATATCAATAAGACTTGTATAATGGGGGTTCTTCTTCCTTTTTTCTCTTGCTTTGTTTTATTCTGGTAACCTACTTAAGGAAGAGTTCTTCGTTGGAGAGGGACCGACAAGCCTTCGAATATTAAGAAGGGTTGAGCGTGTAATAATAGAGATAGAGTAATCAACCCCGTTAAGATCTCCTGTGAGTATCCAGTCTACTTTGGAAATCTATTGCATGTAATCATCTGTGTGTGCATGTTTGTTGCAGGAAATAGATGCAACTTCCTTGGGGTATAAACTTGACGTCCAGATATGATAAGCCACTACTAGGGCATGTTAGTTCTAACTAGAATGGCAGATGTGCTAAACCTCTGATAAGGCATGCTAATTGCTAACTCGGAGGGAGTATAAGATGGGACACTAGTTGGGCATGTTGGTTGCTAAACAGGTTGGAGGACCACTGGTAATGCATGATAGTTGTTAAATAAATTGTCGTGTAGAATGGGCCATTGGTAGGGTATGATAATTACTAACCAGTTGGCGTGTGTGGTAGGCTTCTAGTAGGGCATGCTAGTTGTTAACCAGCCTAGCAAGATGGGTACTGCCTATGGTAGGACATGATAGTTGTTAATCATGGCAAAGAGCGTTGAACTCATGGGAACCTGTAGGTGTTTGAAATTATATAAAATGTGATATTTGTTCTGATATGTGATTGTGGGATCTAAGGTTTAACCTAAGGAAGGACAAGACAAGAGCAAGAAAATATGATTTTGAATGTGTTGCATGTTATATATGTCTAATGATAGGAAATTTTGATAAGAAGGGAAGTCAAGTGGTAAATCATGTTTTTATTTCTTTTTATTGTGTTGAGCCTGTAACAAATTCGTTAATTGTTGTAGTTGGCGTATTAAAATCCACTTTAGTGAAGGTGAATTTTAGAAGGAATGTAACAAAAAATCTTATGGTACTCTTGTGATGATGAAGGGTAGTTTTGATAGAGATTGTGATTCGAGGAAAAGACGTAAGTTCTGTTAAGGTAAAAGTTCTCTAAAGCTGTAAGGAAAAAGTATATGCTATTCGCCATGGTTAAGTATTCACCAATAGTTTGGGAGTGGTTGCCCAAATTTCCTTGTGTTTAGAGTATTGATGTTTTAGTTTAACTGTATGAATTTATAGTTGTAGTATCATTCTTGCTTTTGTAATTCATCTAAAAGGGTTGTATAATTTTTTTCTGGTGCCCACTAAGTTCTTTTGAACTTACCACCCCTCTTTTTCTTTCCCCTTTTTCAGGTGGTGCTTCGTTCTAAGCTTGTTAAAGGGACTTGGCCAGAAAGAGCGACCTATCCATCAGTGTTGTTTTTGTATTGATTGTCGCACCATGATTGGTGGACTATTTGGTTATTCTGATAAGTCTGTGATGATTTTGGTTGAAGGGTTCGCCTTTTGGCAAAGTATAAGTTTTTGGTCTCTATATCTTGGCGTGGTCGTTGGAAGGAACCCGTCAATCAGTGTTTTCTCTTGGTAAGTTTTGTGTGACAATCTTTCTGCTTGTATCTGCCAGTATTGGACTGTAGACTAATAAACCCGATAGTTTATGTTTGCGCATGTGTGATTATAGTTTGGTTTTAATTGAATTCTTTTTAAGATCCAGTTAGGATGTAACTAAAGTTCAATAATGTAAGATTTACCTGGAATGATTGTGTTGGCCACATTAAGGTGGTGAATTAGCTTTGCATGTTAGCCACGTGGTAGTTTTTGTAAAAGTTGTATGAGCTATAAATATTAGTAAGACTAGTGTAGTGAGGGTTCTTCCTATTTCTCTTGCTCTATTGTATTATGGTAACCTGCTTAAGGAAGAGTTCTTCATTGGAAAGGGACCAACAAGCATTCGAATATTAAAAAGGGTTGAGCGTATAACAATAAAGATATAGTAATCAACCTCGTTAAGATCTCTTGTGAGTATCTAGTCTATATTACTCTTCTCTGAGTTTCCTTCTTTCTTCACTAATTTTTTATTGTTATAGCTTAGAGTTCAGGTGAGACCATTGTCATGGAACTTTGGAAATTTGTTGCATGTAATCGTTTGTGTGTGCATATTTGTGGCAGGAAATAGATGCGACTTCCTTGGGCTATAAACTCGGTATCCAGATATGATAAGCCATTAGTAAGGCATGTTAGTTGCTAACGAGAATGGCAGATGTGTTAAACCACTGGTAGGGCATGTTAGTTGCTAACTAGGTTAGAGGACCACCGGTAGGGCATGATAGTTGTTAACCAGATTAGTGTGTATGATGGGTCACTGGTAGGGTATGTTAGTTACTAACCAGTTGGCGTGAGTGTTAAGTTTTTGGTAGGACATGCTAGTTGCTAACCAGCCAAGGGAGATGGGTGCTGCCTACGGCAGGACATAATAGTTGTTAACCATGGCAAATAACCCTTAACTCATGAGAACCCACATGTGTTCGAAATTATACAAAATGTGATATTTGTTCTGATATGTGATTGTGGGATCCAAGGTTTAACCCAAGGAAGGACAAGACAAGAGCAAGAAAATATAATTCTGAATATGTTCCATGTTATATATGTCTGATGATAAGAACTTTTGATAAGATTGGATGTCAAGTGGTAAATCATGTTTTTATTTTTTATTTTTTTGTGTTGAGCCTATAGCATATTTGGTAAGTGTTGTAATTGGAGCATTAAAATCCGCCTTAGTGAAGGGGAATTTTAGAAGGAATATAAGAATAAATCTGATGGTACACTTTTGATGAAGAAGGATAGTGTTGATAGAGATTGTGATCCAAGGAAAAGGCGTAAGCTCTGTTAATGTAAAAGTTCTTTAAAGCAGTAAGAAAACAAGTATACTCCCATTGTTAAAATTCGCCTGGAAATGCTATTTGCCATGGTTAAGCATTCGCCAATAGTTTGGGAGTGTTCACCCAAATTTCCTTGTGTTTAGAGTATTGATCTTCTAGTTTAAGTGTATGAATTTGCAATTGTAGTATCATTCTTGTTTCGTAATTCGTCTAAAAGGGTTGTATAAATTTTTTTCTGGTGTTCACTAAGTTCTTTTGAACTTACCACCCCTCTTTTTCTTTCCCCTTTTTCAGGTGGTGCTTCGTTGTAAGCTTGTTGAAGGGACTTGGCCAGAAAGAGCGACCTTTGCAGTGAGCTTTGCTGTGTTTGTTTTGTAACATGCATATGTTCTTTAGGGGTGGTTTGTAATTCTATTTTGAATTTGAATCTATATTAAAGCACCTTTTTATTTAATTACAATTTTAAAAGAATGTTACCCCTTGTGGGATTAGTTAAAGTTTTTTTTTATGAATTACAATTTGTGACGTGGATTTTACTTGTATATGCCAAACTGTTTTATATATTATGGTCACTTCCAGTAATGTATTTCTAAAGGAAAGATTTCAACTGAAAGTATTAAACTCAATTATGTTCATATTATGGCGCATATCAGTTTGATCATTTGTGTTTTAAAAACTTTCCTGAATAAACGTTCTAGTTCATTTGTTGTACGTCGAAACTAAGTATAGGTTTGCTTTCTGTGTAACGCCTCAATCGACCATTGGAGATTGGGTTGTACAGGAAACGCCACATAGAAACAAACTTTCCTATATTGTTCTCTCACGACAAGTTAATTTTGAAGGCTAGAATGTGGTTTAAATTTATCAACACTCGAATTTGCCCAACGTCAAACATGTCCATTATTGATATGTTCCAGGGAACATTATTGTATGCAATTTTAAAGAAGGAAATAATTTGTGTGGGGACATAAATATATCGGAGTATGCTTCAATGCACAAGGAAAAATAAAGTGGAATTACTTTTCCCACACTTAGTGACAGCCTTATGGATACAAGCAAAGGTGCAAATGTGACTATCAAGTCGGTTCTTACAACCAATAAAGTTTCCGATATTGGAACTAAGTGTGGAGTATCTTATAGGGCATTTGAAACATAAAAGAGCTATAAAGACAAAACCATATCTAGACGAGAATGTGTTATTCGATTTAGAATGGATAGTTCAGTGGATGCAAAAAGTTGGACCAATTTATGAGGACTATGTAAGGAAAAGCAGGTTGAAATTGCTCCAATTTCCAGCAGTTAAGTACGAGGTAAAGGCTGAATTGAGCAAGACGAAGAAAGAGAAGAAATCAAAAGATGAGGAAGATCACAAAGAAGATCTTGAGGAAGATCCCGAAGAAGATCTTGAGGAAGATCCAGAGGAAGTTTCAAAAGGCGAACTAGATAAAGCTGTTAAGGGTCGGAGCCTGATTCCGACTCATTTTGAAAAATTTTTAATTTTTAAGTTGGACCTTGAATTTTGATTTTATTTGGTATGATTTTTGTTTTTATTTAGTTAAGACGTTAGTATTTTATATATATATATATATATATTAGTTTTTCTTTGTAGTAACTCTATATTTTTTTATGGCATTACAATTTCGAGTCAAAATTGAAAGGAGTATCTTTCCTTTATTTTAAGGATAATATGACAAATAAAGTGTGGATTGACTTTGGTAAAATTTTTAAAATTTTCTGTTATTTTACTTTGTTTTTCCAATACGAAGCAAATCATACTGGTTAGACGGATAAACACGTTAGAAATTCTTATTGATGACGTTAGACATCGTAGGTGGATAATTTATTAATTAAATTAAATTAAATTTACAAATCGTTATATTTTATAGAAGCACTTCTTCATTCCTTCTTTATTTCGATTCCTTTGTCTCTCCCAAAAGCCGTCTCAAAGAAAACGAAACAAAGACAAAAGGTCCTCATTTCTTATCAATGCCCCAAACTGAATATAAAAACAAATTGCTTTTTTTTTTCTCTCCCTTCCTCTAAACGAACCATTACACAAATCCAAATCAAAACTCAAGAAGAGCCCATCGTGAATGGAGAGATAGAATTGCTGAGTTGAATTGGTCGGGAGAAGATCTGAGTTGGACTTTTAGATAAAGTTAGTTTTATAAATGGGTGCCGCGGGTTCTAAACTTGAGAAAGCATTGGGCGATCAGTTCCCTGAGGGCGAACGATATTTTGGCCTTGAAAACTTTGGCAACACTTGCTATTGTAACAGCGTTTTGCAGGTTTCTTTTAAATTCTCTTCTTTCAATAACGGTTTAATTTGAATCTAATTCCATTTGTCTTCTTTTTTCCCCTTTTCTTCAAATTTTTTTTTAAAATTTATGTTGAATTTCATAGTTTATGTTAATTTTAATGTTGTGGATTTGATTGATTTTGAATTTTTAGCGTTGTAGGGTTTTTTTTTTAAAATATATATAATGTTTATGGTAATCTATTGTGGTATTTTGTTTGCAAATAATGTTTGTACTTTTTGGTTGCTCTAGCATTTGTCTGGCAATCGCTTCTTGATGGCTTAGATAATGTGTTCATTTGACCTACTTGTAGCAGTAGAAGACAAGTATGGCATTGAGTGGTTGAGTTGGATTACATAACACCTGAATTGCTTTAACAGTCATTTCTGAGTGAATTACTGTATGGGACTCTGTGATCATTGATGTAACTCTATTTTATTCTTGCTTTCTAACTAATTTCACATCATTAGCACATGTATGGGTCATCTGGGAAGGATTGGAAGTCAGGTTGAGTTGGTTTATTATTATTATTTAAAATTGTTGGCTAACATACTTTCTTAGCTTCAACAATCCTGATAGTCTCATGTCATTTCTCTTTTCTGTTTTTCTTTCAGGCACTTTATTTTTGTGTACCATTTCGTGAACAGCTGCTAGAATATTATTCAAGTCATGAAATTGGTGCTGATGCTGAAGATAACCTGCTGACATGCTTGGCAGATCTGTTTACACAGGTAGTGACTCCGTTAGAATTGTAGTGTTGCACTCCTCTATCTTTGATGAGCAATCACTATTTCTTTAGAGCAGATTACCTTTTCTACCTAGCGGTAGTTTGTATTCTAGTAAGCCTGCGGTGTCACCATTATTTCCTTTCTCCTTTTACCATAACAATGTGCTTAAGTTGCAATGCCTTGTTTTAGTCTAGCCTTAATTTCCAAGAATTATTCTCCCAATTGATTCATATAACAATCGTTTCTTTTATTATTAGACATCCTAGGAGCCCATGGGCAATTAGTTAGAAGTATGAAGCCGAAGATATCATCTTTATGATTTGATGAGAAATGGCCCCTATGTAAACTTTTAACAAGATGTGATCAGAATGTAAGATTATTGTTGTTGGAAAATGGCTTATTACTATAAGTCCTCATCATGTTTGCACGAGGACCTGACTTCCTACAAGGAGTGATGTGCATGCATTTTTAAAAAAATATATGTTTTAACATTAGATAAATCATTTTATTTACTGCAAGTCCTATCCTTTCTCATAATTGCTTCTATTGTTTTTTCTGCTTCTTTCCTTAACTCTTTCTAAATGGTTTTGTTTGATACTTCATATCGCAAAGTATTATCCTTTAGGAAATTGCTTAGATGTATACAAACTGTTTTCTTCAGGTTTTCTCTTTGGCCTTTAACAGTCGTAAGTTTTAGCTGTAGTGGGGAACATGGTTGTCTTCAGTTTTTGGCAAAGGTTATTAATTGCTTTGGTATATTTTCCCTCCACCTCTCCCTCTCCTGTAGTTAGTCATGCGACATATGTGGCTTATGGTTGATTCCTAACGGGACAAACTTCCGGTTTCTCTTTGTGTTTAGATAAATTTACAGAAGAAGAAAACAGGTGTCATTGCTCCAAAGCGTTTTGTACAGAGATTGAAGAAACAAAATGAGCTTTTCCGCAGCTACATGCACCAGGTAGTAGAGTGCTTTATATTTATTTGGCTCAAGTTCTTTCTCTAAATTGAGGATCTCTTTTGTTTGATTCAAGGTTTTCAGTTGGTATAATGTTGTAGCTTTTTCCTGGCATGTAAGAAAGAAGTTGACTTTCTTTATCACTGTAAAGAGTAATGCCGAAAAGTAACTATTTTTCCCTTTTTTTCTTGATTCGATAGGATGCTCATGAGTTCTTGAATTTCTTGCTAAATGAACTTGTTGACATACTGGAGAAAGAAGATCAAGCTGCGAAAAAAGAGGGAGGAACTTCGTCACCATCTGAAAAGACTGTAAACGGTCCTAAGAATCCTCAGGCTAATGGTGTTCAAAAAGAGCCCCTGGTTACCTGGGTACACAAGAACTTTCAGGTCAGTTTGCTAGTTATATTCCTACATTCTGATAAATTGTTCAAGTTACACACTGTATTTACTTTGCTTTGCATGAAATATTGAACTTTCTTTGCTTAGGTTATATCTAAAACTAATAGATAAAATACCACAAAACTTGATACCTTAGTGGAATGACCAAAATTGTAGGAATTTATTAGGTCTTGAAAGCATCTGCGTAGAAAACTAATCTAATCAGTGCACTAATAACTAAGCCCAGCATCACATTACAGCTAAGCCCTTCATCAATTAATTTGGCACTTGCATTACAGCTTTTCTCTTACTTTTATAATCTCATTTGTAATCAATAAATAATAAACTAAAAACCGTGACTGCCTCTATCATCCTCCTCTTAGTGGTTTATTTGTTGATGGTGTCTATAAAGGACTACCTAGTAACACCATTCCCCTCCTCTGTGTCTGTGGGTGGGTGGGTTTCTCTGTGTTTGCATTCAGGTATTTTAGAAAGTATCTCATTATCTGATTGGACAATTTGAGACAGGGAATACTTACCAATGAGACGAGATGCTTGCGATGTGAGACAGTGACAGCAAGAGATGAAGCTTTCTTTGACTTGAGCCTTGACATTGAGCAGAACAGCTCAATAACTAGCTGTTTGAAAAATTTCAGTTCTACCGAGACATTGAACGCTGAGGACAAATTTTTCTGTGACAAGTGCTGCAGGTAATTTCCATTTATACATGTTTTATTGCATCACTTGGATGTATTCTATTTCGTAATGCCTGTTTTCTTCTCACAGTTTCAGGATTCAACTTGTACAAGTAGTTTACAATGGAAACTAATATTTCACTTGATTTCTGTCAATAATCCTGTGTGAGATTTGCAGACTGGCCAGAATGTGTCAAATTTTGTTATTTAAAGATGCCAATTCTGGTTATGGACTTAATGAGATATGTGGAAGGCAAAACATGCATACCTCATGATTATACATTTTCTTGATGGTTTGAACATCAAACATGCACGGTTCAATTAACTGTTTCATTTTTGCAATAGTAGTTAATAGATAGAAAACTTTAATATTTCAATGGTTCCAAAGATGCATATCATAATGATAAATATGCAGAAAGCAATAACCATGGATGATGTTGATTTACTTGCAGTTTGCAAGAAGCCCAGAAGAGAATGAAGATAAAGAAGCCTCCTCACATCCTGGTTATCCATTTGAAACGGTTCAAGTACATTGAGCAGCTTGGCCGGTATAAGAAGCTCTCCTACCGTGTTGTGTTCCCACTCGAGCTGAAACTGAGCAATACTGTGGAAGATGCAGATTCTGAGTATTCTCTATTTGCTGTAGTTGTTCACGTTGGAAGTGGACCTAACCATGGGCACTATGTTAGCCTGGTGAAAAGCCATAACCACTGGTTATTTTTTGATGACGAAAATGTGGAGATGATTGATGAGTCTGCAGTTCAGACATTTTTCGGGTCTGCCCAGGAGTACTCAAGTAATACAGATCATGGGTATATCTTATTTTATGAAAGCCTTTGTGCAAACAAGAGCTGAGAAAAGAGGGCTTCGATTTTACCATGAGTACAGGTATCCATTTTCCCAAATCTCAATTTTCTTGAACCACCTATGCTTTTTCTTTTTTTCTTTTGCCGATTTTCTCGACATCCAATACTGTGGGAAGAGCCGGCTTTATATCCGTGAGATGTGGATCATAAAAAAATGTATACTTAGGTTTTTGCAATGTACAGTGGATGGTGGAAGCACACTGTCTGTCCTTCTGTTTCCTTTTTTTTTTTGTTTCCACAATAAGAGATAAAAGAGAGCAATGTGTAATGTTGTGAGAAGATCAGAGTTTTTGTATTATTCATGGTTGAATGTTCCAACATTAGCCATGCATATGGATTTTGCTTCTAACTTTAATAGTTAAATGATCTTTTTTTTACCAAAATTAAAAAATGGAATCAAATTTTAAATCGGCAAGACTTTCAAATCCCAATTTAACTAATCCCCATTATTTTGAGGATCAATATTTTGTATTTATCATCTTACTACAATTGTTACCAAAATTGCAAATCGCAACAACAAATAAAAAACTTATAAAGTTATATACGCCAAACTTTTGTAAATGAATTTTTAAAAGCCTATTAATAGTATATTGTCTACAAATATTATCCTGTATACAACACTATAACCATTGATTTGTTGCATCCTTGATGTAATCTTGTGTTCTCCAATTTTAGTATAGTGGAGACTAAATATTTACTTTGTAACTTATTTTTATTTGAGAAATCACACCCAAAGGAGAAGAGGTCCTTCCCTTCTGCCACACAACCCAAAATCTAGATTTTGCAAGTCGTGTTGGTAACTACCAAATGAAAGAATGTTTTGGAATCGAGAAATGGCACCAAATTACTTTATGCCAGCCCATCTTGCCTACCTCATGTTCTAGATCATTCCATACCTTGGCAGTCTTGTAGTAAGCATTAATGAGCTTCCTTACCAATCTATCTCCTTGTATCACAGGCCATGCAAAGGAGTCTATGACTAAGGTACACTTTAATGATCCATCTTGTTCACTTGAGATCATTTGGTTTAACAGGAGTAGTTCATTACTTAGAGAGATTGAAGATCCATCTACTTACTTGGTGAATACATAAACACTCTAGTAATATGTACTTTACCAAGGTGAATATTTTGTAATATTAGAGGATTTTGTAATCCTAAAATCTTGGAAATCTATTAAGAATGTCAACTTGTAGATTGCCTTTAATCTTAACAGTTGATGTATTTTAAACTATACCACTAGATCATGAAGAGCTTAACTATAAATAGAGTTATTCCTCTCATTTGTAACCATTTAATTGTAATCTTTCAAAGTAATGGACACACTTTGAGAGCATTTACTTAAGCACTTAGTGTGCATTGCTTTTCTTTGGCTTTGTTGTTCGTTTGTAGCTTCTTTGCCTTTCAAGTTTGCTTCTGCATTATTTCCGTAGAGAATTTTCGTTGTAAATTCTAATTTACAACAAAAATTCTCCAAGTTTTTGCCTTAGGGCCACATGATTTATGAGACTTAAGTTCTAGCCCCATGATAGTTGGTATCTGAGCCAGCGTTTAGTAAGTTACCTGTTGAGATGATGAAAGAAGTAGACGAGTAGATTGAGCCTAGGGAGACCTGTAGTGGGTAGGAAAACTAGCAGATTGAGAGATATGCTGTCAGCTTTGAAAGACAATGTTGCCAAACTCGAGGGCTTTATGGGTAATGTGAGGGAGACCCTTGAAGAAGTTGATGGGCGTACCATAGAGCTAGAATCGAGGCAAGATCAACTTAAGGGACAAGTGACAGAGGCTTTCAATGCAAATGTGGATGTGATGCAAAGGGTTTTCAATATTGCTATGGGTGAGCTGACTGAGAAGGATAATGCTCTCAAGGCCATTGTGACGGTCTTGAAGGAACAAATTGAGAAGCTCAAGGGGGAGCTTATTGTCTACAAAGTTGCTTTGGGTAATAGGGTGTTAACTGCAGCACCCAAGCCTAAGGTGGATATCCCCAAGCCAAAAAAGTTTAAGAGAATAAGGTCTACCAAGGATATAGACAACTTATTGTGGGGAATGTAGAAATACTTCCATGCCAAAGGCATCATGGATGACACTACTAAGGTAAATATCGTTGTTATGTATTTTACTGATGTTACTTTGCTATGGTGGCATCATAGGTCCACAAATGAGAAACGAGGTAGAGTTAGCATTGGGACTTGAGAGGAGTTTTAAAGTGAACTCAAGGGACAATTTTACCCAAAGTATGTCAAGGATAAGGTTCGGGCTTGGGTGAGAAAGAGGCCTTGTTCTCTTTCATGGATGGGTTGAAGTCATGAGAAAAGCAAGAATTACAATGTTGAAGGGTCCAACAGCTTACCAAAGCCATGACTACAACAGAGTCACTTATGGAGTTTGGTGGTAAAAAGGTAGAAAAATTTGTGTCTTCCAAGCCAAAATTCAAACCAAAGGGAAATGGCGGGGGATACAAAGGAAAGTTTACCAAGAATGGTGATAGTAAGACCTAGACAGTGAGAGCTAAGCTCGACAAGCAATGGGAGAAGAAGAAGGAAAGAGGGACAGTGTAATAACCTGTTTTCAGCGGTGTCGAAATAGTGGTTTTAGGACCACAATTTTGACTAGAGGGTTAGTAAATATTATTTATTTAATATTTATGAGGTTATTAGAGCGCCATGTTAAAGTTTGGTCCAGTAATTTTGATGTTCGGATAGTTACTTATGGTAAAAGGACTAAATCGTAAAAACTGAAAAAAATTTGATCACTATTAATTTAAAGGTACTAAATGAGTACAAAGACATGATTGAATGGTTTTAAATAAAAATGATGCCATAAATATTTAGTCGACGGTTTGATTTGTGAAAATTATTAATAAAATATGTATAATGGAAGGGTAATTTGGTAATTAAATAAAATGTTAAGAAAAGGAAAAGAAAAACATTGTCTTCATCATTTTATTATTCTTCAACCAAAAATCACCATTTTTAAGGGTTTAAGAATCGACCAAGCTTAATCTTCTTGCATGTAAGTTAATTTCAACTCGTTTTTCATGATTTTTATGTTTTTGAGATTGTTGTAGCTTAATCTAGCTAACTTAGGGACTATTTTGTAAAAATTTTAAAGGTTTTGAAACTTTCCATTAATGATGAGGCTAAATGATAGATTTATGAACTTAATTGTCAAATAGGACTATTTTGTAAAGTAAATTTGGTTAGTTTTAAGTTTAGGGACTAAACTAATAAAATATTGAATTTAAAAGGAATTCTTGTAAAATTTAGTTACTTTGGGGATTTTAAGGGACTATATAGAATTCGACACAAAGGTTTTTGGTTAAATTGTGATAAATGTGTAAGTTTCGGTTTTAGTGACTAAATTGAATAAAAGGTAAAAGTTCAGAGTAATAATGTAAAATGTTATTAAAGGGTCAAATACATATATTTTAGATATTTTAAGGTATTTTAAATGTTTAATTGTGTTAAATTATTATATAAATCAAGAAACGGATCAACTGGTCGATAACCACGAAAAAGGAAAATGTCGAGAAGTCCTCGGTGTGGTGTTTGTTGCTGTCTCGTTTAGGTAAGTTTGAATTAGGTTGTTTTGTTTAATAAATATTTGAATTCAAATTATGTATGAGTATATATGTAATGTGTTGGTACAACTGATTGAGATAAGTATTGAAATGGGATTGAAGGACTAAATTGTAAAGTAAGTCAATAATATGTGTTTGAAACGAATTGTATTATTATGTGGAATGTATATGATCATGTGGATTATAGTATCATGTTATAAAGATGGAAAGAGTATGAGAATTGAGTTAAGGCCCGTGTGAGCTTAGTGAATGATACAAATGACGTGTCATTAAGTATCAGGCACTATGTGCCGATGATTATATTTATCAAGTAATTTGTACCGGTGTTACTGTTATCAGAGACTCTATGCCAGTGTTATATTTATCAGGTACTATGTGTTGGAAAATCGAGTTTGGAAAACGCAGTGAAAAATAAATTTAGGGAAAAATTAGAGTTCTAATTTTTTTCGAAAACTAGAACTTGGTCGTGATATTTGAAATAATAAACACTTAATCAAATTGTTCCTTTTTGATTCATCTAGGATGAATGCTTCGACCGAATAATCTTCTCCGCTATCCACAAGTTCACATCTACTGAGTGTGATTTCGCTTCGAATAAGAAAATTTTTCATAAAAATTACGAGTGGGGTAATTTTGCAATTTATCTAAATTTTTATGCCAATTTGTAAATAAGAAAAATATCACTAGAAATTTTCTGAAATAATTTCTTTAGAGAATTTTCTCTCTACAACTTTTCTCTTGAATTCAAGTGTGCCAAATAATGACCCAAGACTCTCTTTATATAGGAGAGTTTAGAAAGTGCAACTATGATTAAACTTAATTACTTTTATATTAAATTAATATAATACTTATCAAGATAAATATTGGATTAAATGTAACATTACATCTTATTAAATTAATAGAATATTTATCTACAAGATAAACATTAAATTAAATTAAATATTAAGATAATCACTTTGATATTAAATTAATAAAATCCTATTAAGATAAGTATTAAATTAAATTAAATATTAAATTTATTAAAATAATATTATATTTGGAATACTTAATCTGAAATCAAATTCTCTGATAGAGTTCTGATAGGAGTGTAATTCTTCCATTGCTCAACCACTGAAGATACACAGCCGCTAACCATTTGCTAGCCATTGGAATGCCACCATGGTAGCTGTCGATATCCCAAGTTGGTTCGGTCCGAGCCAATGTAGACCTGATTGGTTCGGTCCAGCTACCGGTTGGACTGTCGGTCCGGTTTCATCTATCAGGTCCGATTCGACCAGTTTTTGGGTCTTGGTTTTGATTTTGGGCTGTTGGGCACAATGTACAATCTCATATATACTTTAAAGTTCAATTTCCCATTAGGCCAATTGTCTGACTTGAAAATTAATTTCCGAACGAGAGGATATCGTTAACTCTTTAATTGAGCTATGAATTCCACTGTTGCTAGTAAAACCTTGCCATACACATGTCATGTACCCAACATACCGACTATTAGCTCGATTATCTTTAGAGCATAAGCCTCCACTTATATCAAAGCACATGAGTTACATACGCATGTTCAGTGGCTAACTCAGGATTTAGGTAAATCACACCATGAGTGTCACAAGTGAAGTAATTCACAAACAGATTCAGAATTAATTCTTCTTGGGTTCAATCCAATGTATCATTCTTTCAATGAATAGATATATGTCTCTACCCATGGAGTCATCTGCTCCGATAGTCAAGACTAGCCATCTCCTTAATTGGAATTATAGACGACATAATAATCCTTCTTAATATTTGAATCAAATGCTCACATGGACTCTTTTACGAGATTACGGACTCGTTTAGATTATCTATTTAAGTAAGTTGTCTTTCTTGCAATGTAAATGTTCTAATAGTGCCACTTATTATTAGTTTGAACTTAGACAATCAATGAGCTAATATTTATTTGTAAAAATTTCGCTATTCATTCAAAAAATGAAAGACTAAAATACAAAAGACATAATAGTGAAATGTGAAATTAACTTTATTTATTTATTTATTCATTGTTCAAATAAATAGAAAATAATTACATGTTTACTACAATATGGACACATTTCCCAACAATCTCCCATTGCCCTAGTGAAGTAAACGTGTCAAGTTTGGCATTCTCATATCCTCGGCGTGTTGTAAAAATTCTTAGTTACAAAAGTCTTAGTAAACGGATCCGCAAGGTTATTTGCAGGAGCTACTTTCACCACATATACAATTTTTTCGGCTATTGCCTCTCGTATCAAGTGATACTTATGATCAATGTGTTTCGTCCTTTTATGACTTATCATTTCTTTAGAATTAGCTGTTGCAGCACTATTATCACAATACAATGTTGTAGCTTTTTCCCATACCAAGAATGGTTTCAAGACCGGTTAAGAACTTTCGAAACCATATTGCTTCTTTCGTTGCCTCAAAAGTAGCCACATACTCGGCCTCCATAGTAGAGTTAGCAGTGCAAGTTTGTTTTACACTTCTCTAAACTATGGCTCCACGACCTATGATGAACACATTTCTTGATGTCGATTTCCTCGAATCTTTACAGGTTTAGAAGTCCGAGTTTGTGTATCCAATAGGAGTAAGGTTTTCCCCAGAATACACAAGCATATAATCCCTAGTTCTTTTAAGATACCTTAATATATGCTTTACAGTTTCCTAATGCTTGAGAACAGGATTCGCCTGATATTAACTAACCATTCCTACTACGGAATAGATATCTGGACGTGCTCAAACCGTCATATACATAAGGCTTCCAACTGTGAAGCATATGGAACCATACTCATATGCTCTCTTTCTTCCGCTGTCTTAGGACAATTATCTAAAGAAAGATAAAAACCTAATGTAGTCAGCTGAGCGCCTGGCTTCGCATCGATCATTGTAATATGTTCTAGTACCTTATTGATGTATGAAGCTTATGATAGAGCTATCGTTTTATTCTTTCGATCCCTAAGGATTCGAATTCCAAGGATATAACTAGCTTCACCCAAGTCCTTCATGTTAAACTGTTGAGCTAACCATAGTTTAACCGATGGTAATTCTCCTACATCATTTCCGATAATTAGAATATCATTGACATACAAAAAATGAAGATCACCTTTTTGTTCCTTATACACTTATAAACACAATGTTCATCAGCGTTTTGATCAAACATAAAAGTCTTGATCGTTTGATCATATATTTTATTCCATAAGTGGGATGCCTGCTTAAGCCCGTAAATGGATCTTAGCAGTTTGCAAACTTTCTGCTCCTTTCCTTTGACTCAAGAATGTTGTCTTGACATCAATTTGCCAGATTTCATAATCGAGAGTAGTGACGATGGATAAGAGTATGCGGATAAACTTGAGCATGGATATTAGAGAGAAGGTCTCATCGTAATCAATGCATTCTTTTTGTGTGTAGCCTTTCCTTACAAGTCTAGCTTTATGTGTTTCTGCATTCCCTTTTGCATTTCTCTTCTTCTTGTAGATCCACTTATGCCCTATGGGTTTGATCCCAATCGGTAAGTCTACAAGTTCCCACACCGTATTGGATTTCATAGAATCCATCTCGGCATCCATGGCCTATTTCTAGAGCTTAGAATCAACATCCTACATAGCCTCCTCGTAAGTGAATGTATCATCTTCATCATGATTGGCTTCCATATTATAAATACTACCATCATAGATGAAGAAGTCCGGTTTCTTATAAACTCTCCCACTACGACGGATTCCCTTATGCTGTTGATTGTTAATAGGTCTTTATACAACTTTATCAAGAATTGGACTTGGTGATTGTTCTTCAACTCCCAAAAGTTCCTCCAGTACCACTTTACTTTGAGGCTTAAATTTATCCATGTAGCTTTCCTCAAGGAAAGTAGCATGAGTAGAAATTTTAATCATATTATCTTTTGGATTGTAGAATAATCCACCATTTGTTCCTTTCAGATATCCTACAAACATGCATAATTTTGTCCGTGCATCCAACTTCTTTGCATCCTTATCCAGAATGTGTGTTGGACAACCTCATATTCTAAAGTGATTTAGAGTGGGTCCGTTGCTATGCCACAGTTTATAAGTTGTCTTACAATGAGACTTGGTTGGTACATTATTCAGAATATAGCAAGCCATTTGTATCGCATATCCCTAAAAGGAAGTAGGGAGTTGTGAATAACTTAACATTGAACCAACCATGTCAAGCAAGGTTTTATTCCTTCTCTCAACCACGCCATTCTACTGTGGAGTGCCTAGTGTAGTCAACTGGGATAAAATCACATTCTCTATGTGGTGTCCTAAGAAATCGTTGGACAAGTATTCCACACCTCGGTCAGATCAAAGATTCTTTATGGATAAACCTAATTATTTTTCCACTTCCGCATGAAACTCTCGAAATTTATCAATGGTTTCGCTTTTGTGGTGCATTAGGTAAACATATCCCTATCGAGAATAATCATCTATGGAAGTCACATAATAACCGTATCCTCCTCAATCACTGATGCTCATGGGACCACAAACATCAGCGTGCACATGTTTTAAAGGTTGGTTGTCCCTTGTACCTTTCGCATTAAAAGACCTCTTAGTTTTTTTACCTTCTAAGCGAGATTCACATTGCAGAAGACTAACTTCCTTAAGCATATTTAATGGATTATCTTTCACGAGTCTAGTGATCATTTCTTAGTTAATATGACCAAGTCTTAAGTGCCATAGGTAACCCTCATTAAAGTGAGAAGTTTTAAGCTTTTTATTCACAATTTCAATTTGAAGCATCAAGTAGTTATTTGGTTTGATAAAATAAAGATTGTTTTCCATCCATCCATTATAGATTAAAGAACGATTTTTGTGAATAGCAATCCCTTTATTGAATGTCACAATATAACCGTCATAAAATAAACATGCTATAGAGATTAAATTCCTCTTAAAATGAGGGATATAAAATACGTTCTTTAAAACAATCTTCCTAAAATTATCAAAATTTAAAATAACTTCTCCCAATACTTTGATTGAAACATAGCTCCCATCTCCGGTTGGCAACGGGAGGCTCCTATTACGTAGACTTCTTATTTTGCTGAACCCCTGTGAAAAACACACACATGGTTATGGCTCTAGAATCAACAACCCAATTGTCAATTGATTCTTCCACTAAGAGCGCTTCAACCACAAAGAGTTCCGTACCTTTGCCCTTTTCAGCTAGGTAATCCAAATACTCCTTCTAGTTTGATCTGAAATGCCCTTTCATATTGTAGAAGAAACATTTGATATTTTTAGGATCTTTTGACTTCTTAGCCTTCTTCCTATCTACACGAGGTGGAACCGAACACTTAGTCAGTTTCTTCTTTCCTATAGCTTTTTGCTCCCCCTTAGAGGACGAGGGGCTCATAACTAAGTTTGCCTCAGGTTTCTCCTGAACTGGCTTACCACCATTCAACATTAACTTATAGGACTGTAATTTCTTTATAAGCTAAGTCAAGGTAAGAGCCTTGTTCCCTAAGTTCTAAGTGACCCTAAATTCCACAAACTCCTTGGTTAAGGATTTGAATACTATTTCAATCTAAGTGTTCACGTCTAGTTCAGCCCCATTGTCATCTACTTCCACAAAGAATTCCATAAGCTTAAGCATATGTTCTTTGATTGGAGTGTCAGGTTTCTGCTCGAAGTTCATCAAATTTGTAATAGCAGATTGTCGAGCCAATGTGACTTGGCCTCTGAGCAAATCCTCCAAATTTGTCATGATCCCTTTGGCAGTATGGAAATTCTCTTGTTGCTTTTGCTACACGCTACTCATTTTCACCAACATATAACATCAAGCAATCGAGTTAGAATCTCATCGATTTCTCGCTTTGGGCTAAGCTTCAGGAGGGCACGTTTCATCAAGAACTAATTTGTGTTTCTCACAGTTGAGAAGTATTAAAAAGTTTTGTTTCCACTCTCGAAAGTTATCCCCTTTTAATTTATTCTTAGTAAGAATGCTAATAAGAGAAGTATGAGACATATTTGAATTGAAAAAAAAAACAAAGATTCGCTAATTACTATCTTTGTATTAAGCAAATATTTTCACTTCAGCAACATATCAAGAATGCAGTATGATGCATGCGTCTTGTATTAAAACCTTGAAAAAACATTTTTCCTTTGCTACAATCATTCTCACACCCATCAATCATGTCGTCTTGGGGTCCCATGATTAAGTAGTAAGAACATGGATTACATCTAATTAGTTCGTGAATCTTAATTTTCTAGACTGCACATGAACCAATGACTGTTTAACATTTGGCCATCATCTCTGGCTTAAATATCATTTATTGGGAAACTATTTAATAAGAGACGATCTTGAGTGTGTAACCATTGACTCAACACCCATCATGAACATGCTTTCATTTGTGAGTCATCTTGGGAAAATATCTTTGAGAGTCATGCATAACTAATTGTCCTTAAAAGGAAATCCCATATAGTGAACCCACATGATAAAGGTTACCTTGGGATGCAGCCAGGGTAGGAATCGACTCAAAACTTTATCACGCTAAAACTTTATCACGCTATTACTTAAGGACCATCAATGGAGGTTGTAGGTCTTGCTCAAGGGTCTTCTCCCAATCAATATTTTTTTAAAAACATGCAAGGTTGTTTTTATCCTAGATTTGCAGAATAATCATACAATAGTCCTAGTGACATTCTTACCTAATCTATGACATGCTTCCAATGTATGCATGGCATGCTATGGCAATTTTATAATATTCACATTCATTCATACACAAGAATCAATCAATCATAAGAACAAACAATTTTGATTCTCCATGGTTTTTGTTTTGAAGTATAAACCCGAAGGGAATATGAACTGTGCACCAGGTAGGTTCTAAGAAAAGGAGGTGAGTCAAATTTTACCGCTTAAAAACCAAGCCTTTCCTAGCGAGAGCCAATCCTAGACATGCACCTTCTCATTGCCACACTTCTCACAGTAATTGAATAACCTAAAGAAGTGAATAGAACAAGTCAACACATGTATTTTCTCATTACCACACTTCTTATTTATTAATCTATCAACTATGGATTATCTCATACATTTATCACAATTATAACATTACATAATATAAATATTATAAATAATTATAAAACAGATATATAATGAGATAGGTAATTAAAATAAAATTGTTAGCCAAGGTTTCCGTGGTTCTATTTTTAGAAAATAAATGAAAAAATAAAATTAAATAATTTTTGGCCACAAGGCATTTCCTTGGGTCTTCAACCGTCATCACTCCATCTTCTCCTCGTCATGGACTTCTTTTGGAAAATTTTCATTTATGTCCTATGTTCATTTCCAGCTCACAAGAAATCTATGAATTAAAAAAATAGTCCTACGTGGAGATGATAGTCCACGATCTATTTCCTAAATACAACAACCTTGGCAAAAAAATAATAATTATATAACAAATATATAATATTGCATCCATTCCCTTATATAACTCAAAACATGCATAAGATCTAAAGAATACCTCTTTCTATGTAATCAAATCATTCAAGAAGAAGCAAAATTTATTTTGATTATTTGTTTATACTTATGATAGAGCACAGCCTGACTCAGGATACCAATTGTTGAAAAATTGGTTTTGGAAATCCTAGCGAAAAATAAATTTAGGGAAAAATAAAAATTTTAAATTTTTTCCAAAACTAGAACTTGGTTGTGATATCTGAAGTTATAAACATTTAATCAAAATTGTACCTTTTCTATTCGTCTAGGATGAACGCTTCGATCGAATAGTCTTCTGTGCTATCCTCAAGCTCACGTCTGTTGAATGTGGGTTCGTTTCGAATCAAAAAAATTTTCACAAAAATTACCAATGGGGTAATTTCGCAATTTCTCTAAACTTTTCAGCCAAGTTGTAAATAAGAAAAATAACTCTAGAAATTTTCTAAAATAATTTTTTCAGAGAGTTTTCTCTTTAAAACTTTTCTCTTGAATTCAAGTGTGTTAAATAATGACCCAAGGCTCTCTTTATATAGGGAGAGTTTAGAGAGTTCAACTATAATTAAACTTAATTACTTTATTATTAAATTTATATAATACTTATCAAGAAAAATATTATATTAAATTTAATATTAAATCTTATTAAATTAATAGAATATTTACCTACAAGATAAAATAATATTAAATTAAATATTAAGTTTATTAAAATAATATTATTTTTGGAATAGTTAATCTGAAATCGAATTCTTTGGTAGAGTCTTGGTAGGAGTGTAGTTATTCTATTGCTTAGCCACCGAAGACCTACTGCCGCTGATAGTACTAGAAAGAACATATGTTTTCTCCCTACTTATTGGTTAATTTGTCCCCATTTAGTTATCTTTAGCACATATTTTAACATTTTCAGTTTAGTAAATTGAATTTTATAACTCAGTGGATCTTAGCCTATTTATCCTTAATTTTGTCATGTTTTGGTACTGATGTCGCTGCTTGAGTAGTTCCAAATTGTGCCCAGAATTGTCGCCACACGTGAGACCTGTTCGGATAAGAACAAAAATGTGTGAGCTGTCCAGTCTGGTACAACTAACTTGTACGTACAGAGGCAACATGATTCTGATGAAAGGACATCTGTGCTATTTGGATAAATATTAATATTCATGTGAAGAAAAAAAGGAGGAGGAGGCTTTTTGAAGGGTATTATCTTTTTCAACCTATCTTTTGAAGCTTTTCGGTTATGGTGGCTTAAGCCTCCTACAGGTGAACCGACGTGAAAGGGATGTAGATTAGCTCTTGACGAGGAACCTTGAGTGCGACACAAAAGGGAGTTGAGAGATCAAGTCAAGATTTTCGAGGAATAGTATTCTCCACTTGTTTCTTTATTATTTCTTTTCTAAATGCTGGTGATTACTCTCTATTTCATGGTTGTACGAAAGTATACATGATTTCTGGGTGAAATGTTATTTTATTCAATCTTGCTTCTATTATTTAATCTTTGGGTTTGAATGTTTTTAGCATGTAAGTGTTATTGCGGTCACTGACACTGAAAAGTGCAGCGACAGTTCAAGCTAACAAACATGACAACGGAAGTTTCTTGAGGATTAGAAGAATTTAATCCAGTTGTTCTTAATAGTGTTCTATTGCCACCATCGGAAGGTGTGACTAATGTGCATGATTAAGTCTTAGATTAAATATAGAAGTTAAGCTTGGTAAGATATTCATTTCAATTTAATACAGTGGCAATCACCTATACTTTTATACCTTATGAGCACTTAGTATTCTGTTGAATATTCATGTTGGAGATCCCAGTTTATCATTATCATATCTTATGTTATTGTTTTCAAGTTATTGCTTCAACAACTACTCTCACAATCTATCTCGTTTCTCTCTATTTATTGCACTAACATTGATAGACAAAGACAACCATTCTCGTCGATCGATATATGACAGACTCATATCTGTCTACTATACTTGTATCGGTAGTGTACACTTGCACATTATTACTGTGACGTTAAATAGCCGATCAAGTTTTGGCACTGTTGCCGGGGATGGCGTTTGTTTGATGTTATTTTTTTTATTTCATAATATTTAGTTGTTACTAATTTGTTTTCTTTTTTTTCTCTATTTTCACATTTTATTTTAGGTGTTGTATGACCCGGAGCAATTCGGAGGTTATTGCCAAATTTGATTCAAAAATTAAAAGAACCGCTCTGAGGAGACTTTGAGAACAAAGGAATATGACACTACCAAAAAACTATGAAGTCATACCCCTGATGCAGCACCAAAATGCTAATGACCCACCATTGCCGCAAGATACTCAAATACAAAACAGGACTACACGAGATTTTGTAGTACCTGTCTTGTATGACTTACAACCGAGAGTTGTTAGGCTAGCAATCCAAGCTAGAAATTGTGATCTCAAGCCAGTAATGTTTCAAATGCTGAATTCTAATGGGCAATATGCTGGATTGCCACATGAAGATGCACGACAACATCTTAAATCATTTTTATTGATTTGTGCTTCCTTTAGTCAACAAGGCGTTCCTGATGACGTTTTGAAGATGCAATTATTTCCTTATTTCTTGCAAGGAAGAGCTTGTACTTGGTTCCTTGGGCTACCTACCAGATCAATTACTTCTTGGAATGCACTAGCAACACAGTTTGGTTTGTGGTTTAACCCGCCGACAATGAATGCTTGTCTCTGAAATGATATTACAGCTTCATCAGCTGGATGATAAGAATCTTCACACCACATGGGAACATTATAAATCTTTGCTTCGACATTGTCCCATACACGGCATTCAACAGGAAACACAAATTGAGATTTTCTATAATGGGCTAAATTCACACACGAGGAATCTTGTCGACACATCAGCCAATGGTCCTTTGCTGGATTGTACTTATAATGATGGTATTGAAATTCTTGAGAGAATTGCTTAGAATGATTATCAATATCCTATCTTTAGAGCTGTATAAGCAAAAGCTACTCTAGGAGTTATTGAATTGGACGCAATATCTACACTTAGTGCTCAAGTTTCTTCTCTTGCAAATACGATAAAAAATATGCAAGGGACTAGTTACGTTACATCTATATAAGTTACTCAACAAGTTGATGTTCCTACCTTTTGTTGTGAGATTTGCAATGATAGCTACAGCTATGAAGATTGTTCACAACATGCAGAGAATGCCTTTTATGTCAGTAACATCCGCAACAATTCATATGGCACCTCTTATAATAATTCTGCACGTAATCAACAATCTTGGGAAACTCAGAATGCTAGACAAAATGCTGCGACATTCCGATATGGGAATATATCCACTCAAGGAAATTATAATTCAAGATAAGAGAATTACAATCAACAACAACAGAACTATAATCAGCACACTTAGATACATCCACAAGAAAGCCAGATGCATCCACACCAAAATCAGACGCAGCCACAACACTCTTCAATGTCAAATCAGTATGTTTAAGAACATCGACAACAATAGTACACGCAAGCTTCTCCTTCTGACCCGTTAGCAGCTCTTGAGGCTTTAATGCAGGAGCATATGACTCACAAAAAAGCTATTATGCTAGGGAATTTATCTTCTATTTGGGCATTGGAGGCACAATTAGGACAACTTGCTTCGGATCTAAATACTCGACCATCGGGCACACTACCTACTGACATGGAAAATCCTAGTCTGAGGGGGAAAGAACACTGCAAGGCTATCACTCTCAGAGTGGTAAACAAACTGGCTAGCTGACTACAGACTCTACTGTAGCACCTCAAGATACTGGTGAAGTGATCCCTGGTGAGAAGGTTGAATCTAAAGGGCTTGTCGATGTACCAGACAAAGAAGTTCCACAAATTGTCACTCATATGCCTAATGTTCGACCCTTGAAACTGTCGACGCAATCAAAAGTGTCGACGCAATCAGATGTATCTCACCTTTACCTTTTCCACAAAGATTTAGGGAGAATGAGGAGGATAAGCAATACCAACAATTCCTAAACACACTGAAGCAACTTCAGGTCAATATTCCTTTAGTAGATACTCTTGTGCAAATTTCGAATTATGGGAATTTATGAAAGAGCTTTTGTCCAAGAAGAAGAAGCTCAGGTTAATATTCCTTTAGTAGACACTCACAGAAGGCTGTAGTGCTCTTTTGACAAATAAGTTGTAACACCCCTTACCCGAGACCATTGTTGGAGTCGAGCACGAAGCACTACCTGACTTAACTTACTAGTTCGGAGCATAAAAATTTACTTTTAAAATTAATTTGCTCACGTTCAATGAATATGTCCCTAAAAAGGGCCCTCGAGACCCTAAAACATACAGCAGAAATGGTTCGATTTCAAACCGAGAACATTAAAAATTTTTCCGAATACTTAAACAAATCACAATAATTTATTTCCCTATTCACAATAAAACTATCCACTTGCATGACAGTCACTAATTTAATTATAAATCCAGTTAGGAAACTCAAAATTTAGATCTGTAAATTTTCCCTAAAACTAGACTCATATATCTTCTTATCATAAAATTTCCAGAATTTTTGAGTTAGCCAAATAGTACAGTTTATTCGTTAAAATCTCCCCTATTTCACTATCTGACGGTTCTAACCTCTATTCACTAGAAATCAATTATCTCATTGTACGGGTTTCATATGGTGCTTAAACTTGTTTCTATTGAAAATAGACTCACTAAGGAATCTAGAAATATAAATTATGACTCATAATTATTTCTGTACAATTTTTATTGATTTCCTAAAGTCAAAATAGGGGACTTCAAAAACCATTCTGACCCTGTCTCACTAAAATTCAAATATTACAAAATATAAAATTTCTTTGCCTACACCATTTCTTTCATGTGAAAATAGACTCGATAACATTTAATTCTATATCTTAGTCACTCTCTAATTCTATTTCTACTATCCTTGGTGATTTTTCAAATTCACGTCAATGCTGCTGTCCAAAAATTGTTCCATTGCAAATTTTTACTCTTTTATAGTTTCTTTGTATTAACTATCATTTAGGCATACATAACACCATAACATGTTCTTAATTATCCATTTCAATGCTAATCATTATCAAGTATTTACATGCTATTCATTATCCATATCATAAGGACACACACACAAAATGACTAAGTCCCTATACATGCCATAACTTAAAACGTTTCGAATCACAAAATATCGAGATGGTCTGTTGATTGTGTGAAACGATCTCCGAAACCCTTACGATCCCCGAATTGGCTTGGCGGTATTATAAAAAGAAGAAAAATAAAAGGGGTAAGCATAAAGCTTAGTAAGTTTACAAGCAAATAAATAACAATATTTATCATAAATAATTATACTCATAAATTATCATCAAGTATCATGATCTTTACTTTATTCTTTATTTACTCTCTTATTTGTTTACTTACTTTGTTTACTTAAATAACTCATGATTATAACTTACTCCTCCCTTGCTGAATTTTTTTTCTCAACTGGTAACTGAGATATTCTTAACCCTTATAACTCACCAGAATCTATTTATTATGCTTTTACCTGAACTTTCATGTAACATAGTCTATTTACTAGCCTGTTGAACCACTTGGAATACTAAGGATACTCGGGTCTCCTATCTGATAATAACATGCCAAAGCCATATACATGGTCTTAAATGGGATGTTTCTTGTACTACAAATGCCATATCCCAGATATGGTCTTACATGAGAGTTCTCATATCGGTGCCCATGCCATGTCCCAGACATGGTCTTATGTGGGACCTCTCATAACCCCAATAATGCCAATGTCATGTCCCAGACATGGTCTTACATGGGGTCTCATCCCCCTAATGTCATGACATTTGTATCCGATACATTCCTAATGTTTCAACGAGACTTTTTAACACTGATTCTCTATCATCTCATACTTGAGTCAACATTAAATAATTTCATGAAATAAGTACATAATTGCTGGAAAATAACAACATTAATAATAATTATTGAAATATCGCATTTATTTATCGTAAACTTACCTCTGTACAAAATACGATCAAATCTAGCAACTTAGTCTTCAACCTTTTTCTTTCCCTGGTCTAACTCCAGATTTTGTTCCTCTTGATCTATAATAGCAAATTTAGCTTATTTAATACTCTCATTCATCAAAACAGTGCTTGACTCAAACTTTGGTAAAATTATGATTTTGCCCCTAAACTTTTGCATATTTACACTTTTACCCCAAAGCTCGGAAATTAAAATTCATCCCTTATTATTATGTTTTATGATATGCTGAACATCTTTCCCTTCTATGGCAACATCAAATTCCCACTCTAACATTTACTTTTGAACATTAGGTATTTTTATCGATTATGTCGTTTTACTCGTTTTCACTTAAAATCGCCTAGCAAAAGTTGTTTAACATAATTTCAAACTTCATATTATACCATAAAATATCAAAATAAACACATTTCACCTATGGGTATTTTTCCAAATATGAACCCTAACATGAATTAATGGTAGAATAAGCTAAACCGAGCTACGATACTCCAAAAATGTAAAAAAAATATTAAAAACGGGGCTTGGATGCACTTACTATGAGCTTGAGAAAGTGAAGAAACCCTAGCTATTAAGTCCCTTGAAGTTTCAGCCTTTAAGAAGAAGATGAGCACATTTTGCCATGTTTTTTCCCTTTTAATTCTTTATATTACCAAATGACTAAAATGCCCTTCATTAAAACTTTAGTTATTTTTATCTATGCGTGCCCATTTTTGTCCATGAAAATCTAATGGTCTAATTACCATTTAAGGACCGCTACTTCAATTAAATCCTTTATCATCTAAAGCTCATATTTACCCACTTTTGGAATTAAACCCTAATATGCAATTTAGACATGCAACCGCTGAAATATCTTATCGGTATTCTGACACATGCATCCAATCAATTGGAAAATCATAAAAATTAATCACAATAAACTTTTCTATCTTAGATTCATGGTTTCACAACCACTGTTCCGTTTAGGCCTTATTTCGGGATGTTACATAAGTTGCAAACTAAAATGAAAGATCCTGAGAGCTTTACTATCCCATGTTCAATTGACAACCATTATTTGGGCAAGGCTTTATGCGACTTGGGAGCTAGCTTCAACCTAATGCCACTATCTAGTTTCAGAAAGTTGGGAATTGGTCACATGAAACCTACTATAGTGACATTGCAACTAGCTGATCGATCATTGGCTCAACCTGAAGGGCAAATCAAAGATATCTTAGTTCGTATGGATAAATTCAGTTTTTCGGCTGATTTTATCATGCTTGACTGCGAGGCAGACAAGGAGGTTCTCATTATCTTGGGATGACCATTTTTAGCCACTGGACGAACTCTTATTGATGTTTACAAAGGTGAACTGACCATGCAACTTAATGATGAGCACGTTACCTTCAGTATTTTCAAATCTATTCAATGCAAGGATAAAGAAGAGCGCCATACTATCGATGTGCTAGATGATCTAATTGAGGAAGAATTAAATGACCAAAGCACAATACTTTCTGAGGAGTTTGTAATGACATCTAGTGATGAATTCTTAGGTAATTGTGACAGCATGGTTGAAGCTAATAATATTGAGCTCAGGCATGGATGGTAGATTGAATCCTTAAACTTAGCCAATATAATAGCTCTAATTTTCAAGCCATCTATCGATAAAGCTCCTACTCTGGATTGAAACCATTACCTGCTCATCTTAAATACATTTTTCTTGGTGATAACAATACTCTCCCAGTTATTGTCTTCACAATACTAGATGTAACTCAAGAAGAGAAATTGGTCCATATTCTTAAGCAACATAAACGAGTTATTTCTTGGAGTATTGCAAATATTCGAGGCATTAGTCCATCTTTTTACATGCACAAGATCAAGTTGGAATATGAAGGCAAGCAATTGATTGAGCAACAAAGAAGATTAAACAAGAAAATGAAGGAAGTTGTTAAGAAAGAAATTATAAAATGGCTTGATGCTGGAATTATTTACACTATTTCTGATAGCAATTAGGTAAGTCTAGTGCAATGCGTTCGTAAAAAGAATGGCATCATTGTGGTTTGCAACGACAAAGATGAATTAATTCATACACGTATTTCTATGGGATGGCGAGTCTGTATGGATTATCGCAAACTTAATACTGCCATAAGGAAGGACCACTTCCCACTTCCTTTCATTGACCAAATGTTGGACAGGCTTGCTGGAAGAGCCTATTATTGCTTCTTAGATGACTATTCTGGGTACAATCAAATTGCTATTGCATCAGAAGATTAAGAGAAAACAACTTTCACCTGCCCCTTTGGTACTTTTTCTTTTCGCCATATGCCTTTTGGTCTTTGCAATGCACAAACCACATTTCAAAGGTACATGATGACAATATTCTCGGATATGATTGAGAATTCTTTAGAGGTTTTTATGGATGATTTCTCAGTCTATGACGAGGAGCCTTGAGTGTGACACAAGAGGGAGTTGAGAGATCAAGTCGAGATTTTTTAGGAATAGTACTCTCCACTTGTTTCTTTTATATTTCTTTTCTAAACGCTGGTGATTAATCTCTATTTCATGTTTGTACGGAAGTATACATGATTTTTAGGTTAAATTTTATTTTATTCAATCTTGCTTCTATCATTTAATCTTTGGGTTGAATGTTTTTAGCATGGAAGTGTTATTGCGGTCACTGACACTAAAAAGTGTAGTTCAGTTCAAGCTAACAAGCATGACAGCGGAAGTTGCTTGAGGATTAGAGGAATTTAATCCACTTGTTCTTAATAGTGTTCCATTGCCATTATTGGAAGGTGTGACTAATGTGCATGTTTAAGTCTTAGATTAAATATAGAAGTTAAGCTTGGTGTGACTAATTGCCATTCATTGCAATTTAATGCATCGACAATCACTTATCCTTTTATACCTTGTGAGCACTTAGTATTCTGTTGAATATTCACGTTGGGGATCCCAGTTTATCATTATCATATTTTATCTTATTGTTTTCAAGTTATTGCTTCGAAAACTACTCTCACAATTTATCTCATTTCTATCTATTTATTTCATTGACATTGATACACAAAAGACAACCATTCTCGTGGGATAGATATCCGACAAAATCATATATGTCTACTATACTTGCATCGACAGTGTACGCTTGCACATTAATGCTGTGACATTTAACAATTGATCAATAACACAAGCACATATTTCACAAGTTAAACATGAGGACGAGAAATCTTACACTCGAAATTTAGGGTAGGGGTTTAGGCTACAACTAAACTCCTAAATAACGCATTGAATTCTGTCCACAAGCAATTATTCCAAACACTCACCAATTACGCTTTTGCCGAAAGGTTGAAAGCTCAAACTAGCTTTTCCTTACCATTATCTCTACTCGTAGAAGGTCCTATCGATTCCAACGCTTTAACAAAGTAAATCACATAACATCACAATTAACATTCAGCCAAAGACTCACATCAAATAATCCAAAAACACAAGCCTAAGCTAAGTTCTCTTTTGATCGAAACCTTCGACATAGAAAACTTAAAATTTGAATATCTTGATCTATAATTAATCTTTTCACATAAAACCAACTCCGTTCATCTTTTAATTCACCTACAGCTAATTCTCAACCCTTAAACTACATTAATCTACTCAGTTCATGGTATCGATTTTTTCAACATGTTTAAAACTATTTTTCAAAAATTCATTAAAAACCAAGAAATCTTTAACAAAACTTCAAAGAAATTTTAGAAACCTTCTAGTCACATCAAAGCTAATTGAAAAGAACTTTGAAACATCATTTTTATGCAAAGTCCCAAATTTCACCATTAACGACCCAAGTTTCAGCTTTTATTCAAAACATAAGATTTAATGGTTAAAAACTCAGTTTAAAAGACCAGATAACATTAAAAACTAATAAGAAAATTATTTCTTACCTTAGTTGACAAAAAACCAAGCATTTGATCGAAAATCTAAAAAACTCACAAGCTTGACAATGGAGAAAACTATGGTGTTTTTAGGTGCTTTTCTTAACTTCTATAGAGGTTTAATGTTGGGAAAGTGAAAGAATACAAGAGTATGGGGTTTGTGAATAAAAAATCGATTGGGATAAGCTCTTTTAAACAAGGGACGGCACAAACAATGCAAAGGAGAAAACTAACGTGAAAATAAAACTATAAATGGGGGTGTTTAGGTAGAATTTTAAAATTTGGGTAAACTGCCTTATAAAAACTCAAAGTTTTGACCCGTTTACAAATCAATCCACTTTTCAAAACTAAAGGCATTTAAAACTCATTTTCAGAAATTGATTTAATTTTCTAAAACCTATAGTCGAAAAAATTACCGATAAACCATGTCGTAAAATATTGAACACTCTAACGCTAAAATTCCTAAAATACCCCTAAAACTCCTAGGCTCTATTTTGGGGTTTTACAGTGGATCCATTTACCGGTACATTCCTGCTTTTTCTATAAAATAGCATAAAGTAATACTGCCTAAAGGTATTAACGTTAGAAACATTTAGAGCAGGTAATATTCTCGTGCACACAAATTGAATCCACCTCTTAGCCTCTGGAAACATAATAGCTTTATGAAAGGATATGGGAATGTTGGTGCTTGAACGATATTTCCATTTACCCCTTCCTTCAGTTAAAAAAATTATAATGTTATCCATAACTATGTCTCGGAAATATTCTAAATCAGTTTCATCAATAAAATCATTTTTATAGTATGGAACATTATAAAAGTCACAAATAATTTGAGGGGTTACTCTCACTTCTTTCCCTCGCACAAGTATCGATTCCCACAGCTGACCTTCAGTATTCTTAGTCTCATGGTCTTGTAAAGATGTGTAAAATTCTTGAACCACAAGGACCATGGTAATATCCTTATGGATCGTCCAAAAATGTTCCCACCTATGATATCTGACTAAAGTTCATATTTCCTTACACAAAACCATTAACGGATCGAATCCCCTCTCTTAGATAAAGATTTTCCTTTAAGTTTAGGAAAATATATTCCAATATTTGGGTTTTAGAATTTAGGGGGTTTGGACCGGTCAATAGTTTCATTTTAATAGTTTGTCTAACTTTCCTAGGAGGCATGATATTTCAATAAACAAACAATTCAATGAATCAGTAAAAAAAATTGAATGTAGGAGTCTTTAACCTTAGTTATATGCTTGGAGGTTGTTTGGATTCCTTTCTTTCACATGGTATTCCCATTCCTTGTTTCTCTAATGATGATATTAAAGTTTGTTGAAGAAGAAAAACATTCGAGAGATTGGGGGTTTAGGTTTTAAAGTTTTGAGAGGGTGTTTTCAAAATATGAATGTAAAATAGATTAGTCTAGGTTTAGTAAATGAGTTAAGGTGTTTTTAGGTTAGAAAATAGGTTTTTTAAAGTGTTAAAATCAGGTAAATTAAGGGTTAAACCACCAAGTTATGCAATTGGGTTGGGTCGACCCTGTAGAAAATTGAAACGATGTCACGACACTAGGGTTCCGTGTCTCGACATCCTTGGCAGTATACTGATGTTGTGAAACAGGGGTTCCGTACCGTGACACGTCTGTCAGTTTGCAGGTCTAAAGGAAACTTTTGCTATGTTGCGACTCATTGGGGTGATGTCACGACACTTACTCTGTTTCGACTCAAAACTCCAACTTTAAGGATGTTTCAGTTCAGAGATGAACCTACGTCAAATAAAAGTTAAAATCTAAACTAGGTGATTAGTTAAATATACCATAATTTAAAAAATTTAAGAAACAATTCAACTAATTTTAAATTTTTACTACCAGATTCATCCGACAGTGTCACCAATTCATCGATGGATGATTTTCATGTTCTTTCAGTATTGGTCCATTGTCTATCGTGCCATTCCACCTATGCCCATTCGTCCCTTTCCTTAAACCTGTTTATTCTTTTTGCATGCATAAATGGAAGTGTCCCTTAACTCAGGGACGTTACAAATAAATAAATTTTTACATTGTTCCCCTAACTTCCTCTTATCTTTCTCACTCAATTGATTGCCACATTTAAAAGTTTCAGTCTCACCATTAATTTTCATCGTTAATTCATTCTTTCCTGAATCAATGGTAGATCTAAAAGTGGTTAAAAGAGTATTCCTAATAAGATCAGTATCTCACGATCTTCTTTGAAATCAACCACCAAAAAATCTGTAGGGAAAATGAAACTTCGTACTTTAACTAACACATCTTCCAATACCCCTTTCAAACATACCGAAGACCTATCAACCAACTGTAATGTTATTTGAGTAGTTTTCATATCCCCTAACCCGAGTTTTTCAAAAATCGATAGAGGCATTAAAGTAATACTAGCTCCTTGATCACATAGAGCTGTATTAAACGGAATGCTCCTTATCTTTATAAGAATAGTAAAACTTCCTGGGTCTTTCAATTTTCTAGGTTCCTGTCTTGAAATAATCATGCTACAGGAAGCATTTAAATTAACTTGTTCTTCTACATTCATTTTCTTACGCCTAGCCATCATCTCCTTTAAAAACTTAGCGTACTTAAGAGCCTTTTTAATTAAATCAACTAAAGGTAGGTTAACATTTAATGTTTTAAACAGGTTTAGGAAACTTAAAAATTCATCTTCAACCCACTCATGTTTTTCTTCTAGTCTTGAAGGGAATGAGATTTTTTTCTATTTCGACATCTTTAGGTGTTTCTTTTTCTTTTTCTAGTTCAGTCGATGCTGCCTTTGCCTCTTCTAGCCCTGGTTCTTCTTCAGCTTCTAGGAGTTCCTCTCGAATATCATCAATATTCTCCATAACTCCCTTTTCTGGGCTACTTAGTACTTTGCCCGATCGAAGTGCTATCGCCTTCACATGCTCCTTACCTTCCCTCCGAGGATTGTGTTCTATATTGCTAGGAATAGCTGTGCCAATTTATCTTTTCATATCACCCATCATGCTCATTAATTGACTCATTTGATCTTCAAGCTTTGTCAATGTTTTGGCTAAGTTGGTGCACTCAGACTGCACCAGCTTGACATCTGTTCTCATTGATTTCATCTCTCCCTCAATTCTATTTAATTGCTGACTACATTCAGTATGGTCATTTGGGTTGACCCTATCCTTGGGTTTCTGCAAATAAGAAGGTTGGTAATTAGTGTTTTTAAGTTGATTTAAATTATTACCTTCTCCTTCGTTTCCCCCATCTTAGATTCAGGAGATCTCTCCAGCCAGGATAATATGTATTTGAATAGCTGTTTCCACCCCTATTCCTGACGTAACTTACATCCTTAGTCGGATTGGTGATATAGTGGAAAAGCAATTTGTCTCCTTTATGCATAGACGGTGTAGAAACAAATTCGATACGATAGAGTCTATCCACTAACTGTTGATACTTATCATCCTCCTGGATATGTTTTACCGTAGCAAAGTTTATTGCCATGTTCTCAATGATTTCATATACATCCTCATGCGTTCTTTTCATAAGGGCTCTTCCTAATGCTCTATCTAATCTAGATCGTAAATTTGCATCCAACCTATTATAGAATACCTGCAATCACATCCACTTTGGAAGTTCACGGTGTGAGCATTTTTGAATAAACATTTTGAAACATTCTCACGCCTCATAGAAACTTTCTCCCTCCATCTATCTAAAATAGCAATCTCTCATCTTAGCTAAACTAGTTTGCTAATCGGGAAGAATTTTTGTAATAATTTTCTAGCAAGTTTGATAGATACTGGTGCCTATGAGTCTAACCAAGAAAATGCGTTATTAATAAATGAGAAGGGGAACAGCCAGAAATGAATAGCGTCATCAGTGACCCCGTTATATTTAAAAGTATCACAGAGTTGAAGAAACCGTTTTAAATGTTGATTAGGACCCTCTATCATAGTGCCCCTAAATTGTAGATTATTCTGGATCATCTTAATCATAGATAGTTTTATCAAGAAATTATAAGTTGTAATCACTGACCTTGTTATACTTTCTTGAACCATGTCCTAAGGTTTATTTCACGCTCTTCCTTTCCTAAAAAGTTGATCCGTTTAGTAACCCTACAAGACATTTAATAAATCATGCCTCCACTCTTTAATCCCCGATAGAAGGATTAGTTCCTCATAGCTTTTATAAACAAATTGGAATAAATGGAAGAATAAAACATGGTGAATGAATTGAAGTGTAAAGTTTAAGAAATGCCTGATTTATATAAATGATAATACGAATCCCCAGAAGTTGGTCATCTTTATAAATTAGATCACTTGAAGGAATGCAATGAGAAAATAAACTAAACTTTGAAAAACCTAAGAAAGAAAGAAGATGAAACTAAATCTAAACAGAGAATCTAGGTTATTGGAATGGTGCTCATAACATGTGCCAAATGTGCCTATTTATAGCCTTCAGGTGGTCATCATCTTTAACACTAGCTTAGTTGATGTTCTCATGCTTTAAGTTCGATTATGCAGACCAAAACGCCCCTACTTAGTATTTATTTTTCATCCTAGAGTAGATGTCGCGACACAACATGACCTGTGTCGATACGTAGAAGTCAGTATGCTCTTTCTTGGGATGTCTTCAGGGGTATGTCGCGACACCCTCATTCAATGTCACGACATCGAAGACAATTTCGTCCTTTCTTTATTCATCCAGTATCAACCTAAAATGCCTTCTAATGGTCTCCTTCACACTTACGAAGTACATTAGCTCTCCCTTAGGCCTCAATCGGCCCTTAAGTTCAATAAAAGACTCAATTCGCACATTTTATTAGATATATGTAAAACTAAAGAAACTTAACTAAAATATAATAGAAATGCTTGTATTCAGGCTCCTTAAGTGCGAAAACTAGTTTAATCTACTACATTGAATTACGGCAGATCAACTGACTTGGCCAGTCGATCCACAATTACCTAGATTGAATCCCTCTTAGTAGGTATCAAAGGCAACCCACCAACGAAGTCCATGGTCACACGTTCCGACTTCCACTAAGGAATCTGAATAGGCTATAATAAATCAGAGGGGAACTGATGCTTAGTCTTGACTTAATGACATGTAAAACACTTAATCACTTACTCAGTTACATCATGCTTTAGCCCTGGCCACCAATACAATTCTCTCAAAACTCAGTACATCTTATTCCCTCCAGGATGCATTGTGTATGGGCTTCTATGCTCTTCCCGAAGTATAGACTATCTCAAATCTCGATCATCGAGCACACCATATCTCCCACAAAAACACAGAACTCATGAAGAGTTAAGCACAAAATCAATAATCTTACCCTCCACAATTTGTCTGAATCGAGGTGTAAGAGATGCATTAGCAAATTGCTTCGATCAAACCCCATCCACTAAGGTAGGTCTCACTTGTAACTTCGCAAGCAAACCTCTATCATCAGTCAAACTCTACTTAGCAAACATCGCTCTCAAATCAGTCATCAGTTTTTTGCTCAGTTCCAAACCCCATCCATTAAGGTAGGTATCACTTGTAACTTTGCAAGCAAACCTCCATCAGTCAAACTCTACTTAGCGAACATCGCTCTCAAATCAGTCATCGGTTTCATGCTCAGTGCATCAACCACAACATTCACCTTTCTCGGATGGTACTCAATGGTACAATCATAATCTTTGAGCAACTAAATCTATATCCATCCCTCAAGTTTAATTCCTTTTAGGTGAGGAGACACTTAAGGCTCTTGTGATCAGTGTAGATAATACACTTCTCACTATACAAATAGTGCCTCCAAATCTTTAAGGCGAAGACAACAACTGCAAGCTCGAGATTATGGGTTGGATAGTTATATTCATGAAGCTTAAGTTGTCTCGAGGCATAGGTCACAACCTTACCATCTTGCATCAAAACGCAACCAAGACATGTATGAGACGCATCACTGTATACAACATAATCCTTTCCAAACTTTGGTTGGATCAAAACATACCCTTGATTCAACACGGATTTGAGCTTTTCAAAACTTTTTTGCTGTTGGTCAGTCCACTTAGAAGGTACACTTTTCCTCAACAACTAGGTCATAGGAGCTGCAATCAAGGACAACCTTCCACCAACCTCCTATAATATCCGGCTAATTCAAGGAAACTCCAAATTTCACTGATGTTCTTGGGCTATTTCAAATCCAAAATCGCCTTAATTTTCTTTGAGTCGACATGGATACCCTCAGTTGATACCACGTGTCTGAGAAAACATCACTTTGTGGAGTCAGAACTCACATTTACTAAATTTAGCATATAGTTGTTTCTTATGAAAAATCTATAAGACAACTCTCAAGTGCTCATCATGTTCTGTTTCAGACTTGGAATATTTCAAGATGTCTTCAATGAAGACTACCACAAATTGATCAAGATAGGGTTGAAAAACTTGATTCATTAGATCCATAAAAGCTTCCGGAACACTCGTGAGACCAAAGGGCATCACTACGAATTCGTAATGACCATACCGATTCCTAAATACGGGTTTAGAAATGTCCATCTCTTTCACTTTCAACTGATAGTATCCAGACCTTAGGTCGATCTTAGAGAACACCTTTGCACCCCCAAACTGATCGAATAAATCATTAATCCCCAGTAAAGGGTATCGGCTCTTTACGATCAACTTGTTCAGTTGCTGATAATCAATGCAAAGTCTCATGGCTCTATCTTTCTTCTTCACAAATAGAACAAGAGCTCCTCATAGCGGCAAACTTTGTCTAATGAATCCACAGTCCAGATGTTCCTATAACTATGGCTTAAGTTCCACCAGCTCCTTAGGACACCAGAGTTGTTCCAGGCAATAGATAAATACCAAATTCAACCTTACACTCCAGAGGTAATCCAAGTAACTTCCCTTGAAAAACGTCAAGAAAAATCTCTCACTAGACAAATGTTCTCCACAGCTGACTCATTGAAATTCAGGTTCAGAATATAAGTGAAATAGGCTTCGCATCCTTTACGCACTAACTTTTTGGGTACTAGAGCGAATATCACATTAGACAAGTAATCTCAGAACTCTTCAACCATCACTATCTCTTTCCCATCGAAAGTTTTCAAGGTAGCTCTCTTAGAAGCGCAGTCTAAATAGACTTGGTGTTCCACCAACCAGTCCATTCCCAAATTAAGGTCAAATTTTTTGAAGGGTAATTCCATCAGGTCTTCTAGAAGTAACTCTCCTTGAATTTCTAACAGGCACCTCTTATAATTTTTGTTCACTGAAATAGATTGTCCTAGGGACTTAAGAATAGTTATGTCGCTAACAGTTTCATTATTCTATCGAAATCTATCATCGCTAGCCCAATTATTGGGTCGTAAAGCCTGAGTAGTAGGACCAACATCTCACTTAATAGGGATTTTAGCTTTATCTTCTCTTTCTCGTTCCACACGCTTAACTTCCTTGACTCTTGGTTTTCTCCATTAGAGTTTCGAAAACCCTTCCTTGATGGGACTACTAGCACCATCAGTTCATATCTCAGTCTGTTTTCAAACCTAACACACTTATCCCATTTAGTTGCCATCATTCCCTAAGCATAGCAGCTCTGCCTTAAGAATTTGGCCTCATGATCGACTCCAGATTTATCCCCCATGTTTGAGCTTAATGAACTCCATCCTACGAGCTCAACATATTAGGTACCAAAATATTTATTCTGGGAAGCATCTAGAAAATGTTCCCATGTTAGTCAGTCAGTCTATCTGAGTACCTCTTACGACAACCTGCCACTATAGGTAAGCCTTGTCTCTAAGCAACGATACAATACCCTTTAATTTCTACTCCGAGGTACATTTCATAACATCCAGATTTCTCCCCGTAGCCTCTAACTAGTATTCTACTACAGTGCGAGTCATCGTAGAACACCCTTAAATAATTTGGCTTTATTAGATCGAAGCCTCTCACTGATAGTCCCACAACTATTCGCTTTAGAATAGGCTCCAGCTATTCGCTGTAGCACCCTAAGCATGGCCTATGATACAACTTCATCAGTAGGCTCATGTTGGCTCTCATAAGTAGTAGGTGCATGCTCAGCATGCTCGGCTATTGACTCGAGAGTGTGCACTTGCAATGCAAACAAATCGATTTGGGTCTCTTGACTTTACTCTCCACGAGTTTTCATACCCCAAGTTTGCACACCTTGAGTATTCATCTTGTTATCATATTTTATAATTTTTATGGAGTTTATCAGAAAATTTAGAAATGAGTTTTCATTATTATTCCAAAATGCGTCTAATCTACAAGTTTCATCACAGTTCCACTATAGTTTCAAAATCTATAGTTTTCAGAATCTAAAATTTCACAGTCTATTTGTTTTCACAATCTAAAGTTTCAGTATATTAGAAGTACTTATCTTGGGCCAACTTCAGATTCTTGGATTTTTAAACATGACACAACTTTATACAAAAAGTAAGTTTTAGCTATGGCATTAATTTTTCCCCAAATACCCCTTTATCAAATATGCAAGCAAATTTTGAAAATAACCACAATTCCAGTTTTGAAACGAGTTTTGTTACAACTAAATGTAACACCCTAAATCTAGCCTAGATGTTATGCTCAAATCTTGAAGACCACATTAGCCATTATAATGGCCCAAAAAATCGTGTAACTAATTTCACTTAATATCGTTCTTATTTTTAAAACGTCATTTTGATTTGCCTTAAGAAAAGCCAAATATTGTCTGTAGATTTCCTTTTAAAACAATTTTTCAAAAATGTCTATTTTTAGAAAAACTCAAGTATTGATGGCATAACACCCCTAACCCGTATCCGACGCCGAAATAGGGTTACAGAGCATTACAAAAATTTACAGAAACAAACAAATAAATATTTCATATCATATAACAATCATATCAGAAACCAATCAAAATCAAGCATAATGTCCCTTATCACCCTGGAGGCCCAAAATACACATTAGAAACAAGTCGGAACTAATTTGGGCACTTAAAGAATTTTTCAAAAAATATTAAAATTTTTCAAAGGTACAGGGGACACACGCCCTTATGGCCAGGCCGTGCTTCTAACACGGTCAAGAGACACGTCCGTGTCTTAGGCCGTGCATCTCACACGGTCAAGAGACACGCCCGTGTCTCAGGTCGTGTGGACATTCAAAATAGGGACACACGGCCGTGTCCGAGCCTGTGTCCAAACTTTTGAGCTTACAAACTTGGGTCACATGGCCAAGCCACACGCCCGTGTGCCAGGCCGTGTGAGCATTTTTTTTTGCAATTTAAAAGATACAGGGGACACACGACCATGTCATCTGGCTGTGTGTCACACACGACTAAGACACACGTCCGTCTCTCTGCCCGTGTGGATGAAAATAGGTCATTTTTCAAGCCATATTTCTCACTCAATTTGCCATCAACCTAACCAAACATTTTTGAACATACCATTAATATGGACAAGCCACCAAATATTGAGCTCCTCGGAACTTGTCCATCCAAGAACACACCATTAATATGGACAAGCCACCAAATATTGCAGTCGAGCTTCCAAAAATAGAATATTGTTGTTGAGCCATCAAATAATGCAGATATGCTACCAGATACATAATATTGTGGTCATGCCATAATATTGCGGACCAATATGAAATGGGCAAACTTGGTCAATCCATCCACAATGACCTAAACCAAATTTTTCTTAGTAGGTGTTTAAGGAAACCCACTAACAAAATCCATGGTCACTCTCTCCCATTTCCACTGCGAATTCGGATCGGCTACAATAACCCTGACGGAAACTGATGTTCGACCTTAACATGTTGGCAAGTCAAACACTTTGACACAAATTCTGTTACTTCACGCTTAAGACCCGATCACCAATACAATTTTCTTAAGTCACGATATACCTTATTACCACTAGGATCCATATCATAAGGGCTACTATGCGCTTTCTGTAGTATAGATTGTCACAAACTCTAATCATTGGAACGATGGAAATGTGCAAGTGTACACAATCGTTATCAAGTAATAAAGTGACAAGTAAATGTCGAGTTATCATACTCATAGGTACTATGAAAGAAAAATATTTATGAAATGTAAATCAAACACTTTGGTGATAGGAAAAATATTTTGTTTTGAAGAAGTGATTTTAAAACCTAAAATTAACTAATTAATAGAAATAAAAGTAAAAATTCCAAAGCACGATTTCAAAAATAGGAGTTTTAATCAATATGACATAATTTTGCTAGATTGATTACATTCCTTAACTTAGAATTACTAAACCCATGTTCATGTTGTTACGAATATTTTCATGACAACTTGGTAATTTGCTAATTATCGCTCATACATACTTACTAAATTAATTAATCTCTTGAACATTTTTCAATGTCAATTCAAACAATTAATCAATCATCATAAGCACATAGAAGATTAAGTGAGGTAACAATATATTTCTATATTGAAACAGTTTAATTACAATAATCTTGTAAGTTATGCAAGGCTAATGTACTATTTAATACTGTCGCTAATTTAACCTTCACTACCTTAGAAGATTAAACATGCACCAATTAAATACTATGTCAATTAATTATAATTTCAATATGTTTAATAATTAATTCATTAGTTACCTTACATTTTATAATGCAAGTATAACATAATCATGGTTTTATTTAATTCAACAACTTACCAAGGCCTATAACAACACAAACATGATTTTAATAATTCAAGTGGACAAAATTCAATCAATATAACACAAATTAATTTAAGCTTTTTTAATTAGAACAAGAACAACAAAAAAATAATTATCCTTATTCATGACCACAACATAAACAAGAAAGCAAATTTAGTATTTCTTTGAAGCTAGACTAGTGCGATCCTCTTCTTCTCTACTCATTGTGTTGAACCAAGGCCTCTAGGAAAAATTGAATGATGCTATTCTAAGGTGGAAGAAGGCTCTTTTTCAATAGGTAAATTGGCAAGGGAAATGGGAAAATATGGAACGGAATAGAAGAGAGCAAAGCAAGTGAAAAAAGAGAGATGTGTGGGAAATGATGGGTGTGTTGAATGAAGTACAAAAGATGGGTATTTATAGGTGTGAAAGGCTGCTAAAAGTAGCAAATAATTAGCAGACATACACTCTTCCTTGGCTGGCCACACAATAAGCAAGTTTGAATGTTTCAAACTTTGCTAATTTAGCTTGGGGCAAATCTTCAAAGGTACAAAAAGTGGAGGGGTTTGAACGGAGGAAACTTTGAGGGCTATTTTGCAAGTAATTAAATAATCTAAATATGCTGATTAGGTCAACTTATTGGGACATTTTTGGGCTGCTAATTTTCTTTTTGGATCAGTCTTCAATGCTTAGGACACTAGGTCACTTTCTCCTTCAGACTTTATTTTAATTTTTAACCCAATTTAAGTTGGATAAAATTTAAAAATAAAGTACATAAAATAATCATCATCTGGACTGTCCTTGGCTGGAAAATATTCAGCCCTGCTGTTGGTTCACGTGATGTAAACATTCTCCAACGGTTCAAGCCTTTCAAGGTATCTGCCAAGCCAATTTTCACCTTTTGTGCAAAATTGTCAAAAATAAACCAAATTTGTGAAAATTTATTATAAAATAATTAAAATTCAATATGTTAATAATTTAAGTGAAAATTAATTATTTTATAATTAAAGTGTGAATTTCAAAAAAATTTACTACGAAACTACATGAATTAGAGCTCAAAAGGTGCTGAAAAAGTCTATATATTTTTGAGTTTCCAATCATTTCGTACACAATATCTGCCTCTTAAACACAAGATACCATCAAAATTAACCCTAAAGTATTTAGTCAAACCATCCTCGACCTACTTAAATCGAGGTGCTAAAGAATCATCTAATCATTGTTTATCTCTAATTTCCTAAACCCAAACATGCTTTACTTGTAACCCAACAAGAATACCCCCATCATAAAACAAGCTCAAATGGGCAAACATAGCCCTCAGCTTAGACATCACTCTTCTGCTCAAGGCATCAGGCCCTACATTATCCTTCCCAAGATGATACTCAATCGTGCAAACATAATCCTTTAGCAGCTCAATCCTTTTGCGCTACCTCAAATTAAGCTCTTTCTAGGTAAGAAGGTATTTGAAACTCTTGTGATCCCTGTAAATAATAAACTTCTCAACATACAAGTAATGTCTTCAAATTTTAAGAGCAAAAATGGTAGCCATCAATTCCAAATCACGAGTCAGATAATTGCACTCATGTGACCTAAGCTGTCTCGATGCATAAGCTACCACTTTACCATCTCGCATTAGGACACACCCGAGCCCAACAATCAAAGCATCACTATATACCACATAGTCTTTACAAGATTCTGGCTGAATCAACACAGGAGCCTCAGTCAATACAAATTTTAACCTTTCAAAACTAGCCTACTGATTTCTGTTCACTTAAAATGAGTGTTTTCCTTAACTTAGTCAAAGGGGCTGCTATGAAGGAAAAACCCTCAACAATCTTCGATAATATCCTTTCAAACCAAGAAAAACCTAAATCTCAAATGCACTTTGATTGCTTCCAATCCAATCCAAGATAGCTTCAACCTTTTATGGATCCATGTAAACTCAAAATTATATAAGGTTTTTCTATATATTTTTACCACCTTTTTACTTAATAAATATGTTTATCTTAAGTAATTATTACTGAAATAAGTGAATTTTACTTAATTAGTAATTTTATACATGAATTTAGAAAGTATGTGAAATGATGCTTAATTTACATGATTTTCATGCATATTTTATATTAATTCATGTTAATTTATTAATGTATGTATTTTTCACTATGTACGAGGTCTATTGGAGACACGATTTAAATAAACATGGACAAGTACAAGTTATCCATGTGGATGGCAAGTCCATGCAATTTGGGGCATGAGGTTGACTAATTGACCCAATAAAGAAGATGATGAAAGATGGATGTGTCTGCTAAGTTTTTGGACTGAAAAACCGTCTAACAAGGGGAACTAGGAACCCAAATTCGACACTTAAAGGTGGCTGCCCAAAATATGTTTTGGAATAATTAATAAAAGGCCCTTACAATTAGAAAATAATCAGAATTTAGCCTAACAACTTCTCTGTTGAAACCGTGCACTCTATAGGTATTTTTAGCTTGGATTTGAAATTAAAATGGAGAAAACTTAGTCATCCCTTGTTCCTTGAAGCATGGCCGGCCACATGAGAGAGGGAAGGAAGGAAATTTAAACCTATTTTTAGTAAACTCAACCCCTTACCTTCACCTATAAATACCTTGCCATCCCTCATTGATCCTGCATCCTTCAACATCCCTCTCTCACTCACACTAGTTTCATCTCAATTCTTTTTCTCTTTTTCCATTTCATAGCCATCCATCCCTCCTCCATTCTTTAGCCTCAAAAGTTTTGTCAGAAGCACTCCTTAGTCGACTACCCCTTAAACACTTAGCAAACGAAGCATCAATCAGAAAGGAGGAGCGCCTCAATCAGAATAGATCCAAAAGGCTACTGAACTGAATAGCGTTTACTCTTTCCTTTTGTTATTTATTTTAATCATGTTTGCTTTGAGTTTATTGCTTTTGACATCAACTATGAAGTTTTAAATCTTATCTGCTAGGATGATTATGTTAATTTAATAAGATAAATTTTATTCATGTTTAACATGTTTAGGCCTCAGTCATTCATGTTTTCAATTAATATCATGATGCATTTCATTCATACATGATTGGGTGCACTCAGATTAGCTGAGCAATCCTAACCAGATGATGGCTAGTAGACACGTAATTGAAAAGTGCAGTGCTCAATTTAGATCCTTAAACCTGACTAAGTTAAGATTCATAATATCTTTAGTTAACTCTATTGCCTTGCATAGTTTTTAGGTTTATGTAATTAAACTATTGCAAAAGTAAATGTCCCTGTGACCTTACATAAATGATAAAAAACCCTTAGTTAATATGATCAGTAAAATGCATATTTATCTAAGTAAAAGACTCCAACAGACTTAATTTGGTTTCCAAACTTATGAAAGATCGAGTAGTCGTAGAAGCATTTCCAAACATTGCTGAGCATGATAAAGTGAATTGAATTGATTAATATAATTATGCTAGCTCATTTAATGTTAATTTTTTTTGTTGCTAAAGTCTTCATTCATACATTTAGGTAAATTGCATCTAGATTAGAATTGCATAGGAATCAATCTTTTCATCTAGTTAATTTTACTTAGTTTAATCGTCACCATCCAAATTATTGAATTTTTACATCAAATTGTGAGTTTATAATTTTAAAATTAAGTGGTTAAGCTTAAACAGGCCTTGTGGAGACGATAACTCATTTTTACTTACTTGTTACTTGAACGACTACGTACACTTGCGTAAACTGCGATACAAGTTTTTGGCGTCATTTCCTGGAACTGTTGCCTTAATCATTCTTTGTGCAATTATTTTTACAATTTGGTTCTTTTTTTTAGTTTATTTAAATTCTAAGTCTCCTAATTTATTCTTTATTCTTTATTGTGATTTATTTATCAGGTGTTTTATGAGCATAGATCGAATCATAGATTTATTACCCGTGCACCCTAAAATCGAGTAGACTTTTAGACAAATAAGATGTGAGAGATCAATTCAAAGACAAGTCGAGATGGACCTTGGAAATCAAAATGATGGGCAAGGTAATGGATTCAATCATGTACACAACCCAATCCTTATTGCTGATGATAGGGATCATGCCATCAAACAATACGTTGTGCCACTCTTTAATGAGTTAAATCTTGGAATTAGAAGGTCGGATATCGAGGCATCTCAATTCGAATTGAAACCAGTGATGTTCCAAATGCTCCAAACGGTGGGTCAGTTCAGTGGTATGGCCACGGAAGATCCACACTTACACCTCTGATTATTCATAGAGGTTAGAGATTTATTTAAGTTAGCTGGTGTGACTTAAGACGCACTGAGGTTGAAACTGTTTCTGTACTCGTTGCGAGATCGAGCATGAGCATGGTTGAATTCATTACCATCAAGGGTGAAGGTGTTCACAGATCGGCAATACCAGTTTTGGGTTAATTCCCACCTTGATCACTTCCAGATGTTGTCAAGCCTAGGTTTTGTTTCATGTTCTTCCTTTCCCAAATTGTTGATCCGTTGAGTAACCCTACAAAATAATTAATAGATCATACCTTCACTCGCTAACCCCCCATTGCAGGATTAGTTCCTCATGCTTTTATAAATATGGAATTGATGTAAAGAGAAAACATGATAAATGGATTAAAGTGTAGAGTTTACGAAAACACCTGATTTGTATTAAAGATAGAAAAAAATCCATAAAGTTTGATAATCTCCACAAATTAGATCTCTTGACAAAGAACAATTTGATAATCTCCACAAATTAGATCTCTTGACAAAGAACAATTGAAAATAAATTCTAAAAACCTAAGTTCTTAAAGGTAAGGCTCAATAAGAAGATTCCAAGCCCAATCAAGAAGTCTGCCCATACTTAGTTGAAAATCAGGCCAAATTGATAAATGGCCCAATTTGCAAACATTTTAATTGCTTAATTTAATTTTTAGGCTTTAGGAATATTATATGTTAAAATTCGGCCCAAGCAGCCCATTTAAATGCCTGGCAGAATTTCCCACTTATTTTTGTTAATTAGGTTTTATTCTTAAGTTTTCCTAATGAGATTAGGACTAGTATAAGTCCTATTTAAAGGCATGGTCGGCCACCCTTGTAAATCACTACTCAAATACATTAAAATTTTAGATTTGTTAAGTGCAGAATTTTCTTTGAGGTTTTCTCCATGAATTCTCTCTTGAGCTTTCTTTACAAGTTGTTTTAACAATCTTTTGATTGTGGGAGCCATCTTCAACCTTCTTCTTGCCATCGATATTCTTTGGAGGGGAGATTAGAGCCGTTTGAAGGGATTTGTGAAGTCTTTCGGGATTTCAAGGATCCTTAGGACTTTAATTTAATTCTTGTTGTTCAAGTTCTTTTATTTATTTCTGATTGTGCCGAATCTTGATCTAATCTCTTTGCTGTTCTTTGTCACGTTTTAGATTTGTTTAAACTCCAAGAACTCTTCGTTTAATCAATCTCTTATTGGCAGCACATAATCGATTCAAAATTCCCCAAGTTCTAGGTTTTTTGTCGATTGCTACTTCTTATTTTTGGGTGAAATTCGGTTGCTGGAATTTGGGCATCCTTGCCCGAATCAATTTGTTGGCAGATTCGCATCCTTTCTATACTTCCAAAATCGTTTGATTCATCTATTCTACTTCTTTTCTTCTTGCCGTCCCAATCCCTAATATTTTATTCCTGATTGTTTTCTTTTTGATTTGAAATCTGATTTGTTTGTTTCTTCTTAATTGATAGGGCCGATTGTTAGGAATTCATTTCTTAATCACAATTCGACTCTTAGCTCTCAAGAATCAAAATCTCTAAGGGTGTCTTGGTTTCTTGCTTTTTATTAATAGTTTATTTAAGATCTAATTGCATCTAATCTCAATTCTTCTGTTTCGTTCAGATCTGATCGTTTAGAGCCTTTCGTAGGAGTTTCCCGTGACTTGACAACTCGATCTTGGTCCACGCGCAACCTCCTATCAATGTCACAACACACCAAGTCCTGTGTCGCGACATGGCAGTCAATGTACTCCTCTTGGGATATCTTCAAGGGTATGTCGCGACATTGAAGGCAGTCTTGGGACTTCTCCATTCTACTCTCTATGTTGTGACATAATGACTAGTATCAGTTTAGTCTGTCTTCTAAAAGTCTCCTGAACACTCACAAATTGCGTTAGCTCACCCTTAGGAGTAATTCGACCTTAAGGTTAATAAAAAACTCACTTTGCAAATTTTATTAACTTATTAAAAACTTAAGAAAACATAATTCAAACCTACTAAAAGTTCTTGTTTTCAAGCTCCTAAAGTGAGATAATTAGTTTAATTTGCTACACCGAATTACGGTAGATCAAACTCCCCCACACTTAAGTCATTGCTTGTCCTCAAGCAACATAAACATAAGCAAGAAATAAAAATGATGACCCTTTAGAAAATATGATACAGGTATTGAATTCAGAGCACAAGACTTTAGCATTTCACATTCACTAACAAATTTAACATGATGAATAAATGATTTACCACTTTTGACTTCAAACATCTAAGTTCATTATGTTACAAAGTATACAAGTATTAAGGGTCTCACCTTTAAGGATCCATCAATAAATCATACATGTAATTTATTATCCAAGCAGAATACAAATAGTCATTTCTGCATATGTTTAGTATAATGCCCATCCATGTATAAAGATATTTAGGTCACATAAGACTTTTTAGCTTGTAACGTTCTGAGGCTTAGCATAGGTATAAAATTCAAGGATAGTAAGCATCAAGAGGGTTACAAACACAAAAATAGTTTGGCACATCATATTGGTCCTTATTTTTCCCCCCTTAGTGACCCTTGCCCGCTCACCGCCTTATTTCTCCTTCTCTCACCTTCCTTGTCTCTCCATATATAGGAAATCATAGCATGAAATAGTAACTACTACTAGCCTATGAGTTTTTATGCACTAATGAATGATTTTCTCTCTTTTGTGACTTTGCCACTTCTTTTTTTTAGCTTATCTCACTCAAGAATGCTTTTTTATTTTTCGAGAACTTTTTCTACTTATCTTACTTTTTTTTTGTTCTTTTGTTTTACACTTTAAGGCTAACCTATAGCTCCCATATCACACTAATCTTTCCTATTTCACCCTGTCTTTACAAACTCTGCTGTTATGTATCTGGTTAACCCTCAATACATATGGCCAGACATCTATAATAGTGCAGTGCAAGACCAAAGAAAAAGGGTAAATATAAATTATCGTTTTTTGGCTTGGGGTTTGTAATGAGGTTCATCAAGAAATGCCAATAGGCTCAAAAATCAGTACTAAAGGTGAACATGAATAGGTCAGCTTTTTTGCTCTGGATATGTTCCAAACACTGCCCTAGGTCATCCCTAAATATCTCAATATGCACAAATTTAATCAACCAAACAAACTCAAATTCAACCATTTATCATTCATACTAGCATGCTCGTTTCCTTGTATTTTCTATATCATTTGGTACAATTGATTGCTCAATACCTATTTACAGTGTAACATATAGAACTTAGTAGTCTAATAATCAAAAATTTAAAATCACCTACCATCATGCCAATTTTATTTGTAAACACAAGCAACCTGTGTACATGCTCCTAACCAATCACTTGTATTTCTACAAGCGCCACACCTTCCAGTACGGCTACCTTGTTACGACTTCACTCCACTCACTATCCCTGCCTTCAGCATCCCCCTCCTGTGGTTAAGGTAATGACTTCAGGCATGGCCAACTCCCATAGTGCGAAGGGCGGTGTGTACAAGGCCTGGGAACGAATTCACCGCCGTATGGCTGACCAGCGATTACTAGCGATTCTGGCTTCATGCAGGCGAGTTGCAGCCTGTAATCCAAACTGAGGATGGGTTTTTAGAGTTAGCTCACCCTCGCAAGATCGCAACCCTTTGTACCGTCCATTGTAGCACGTGTGTCGCCCAGGGTATAAGGGCCATGATGACTTGACGTCATCCTCACCTTCCTCCGACTTATCACCGGTAGTCTGCTCAAGGTTCCAAACTCAACGGTGGAAACTAAACACAAGGGTTGCGCTCATTACGGGACTTAACCCAACACCTTACGACACGAGCTGACGACAGCCATGCACCACCTGTGTCCGCGTTCCTGAAGGCACCCCTCTCTTTCAAGAGGATTCGCGGCATGTCAAGCCCTGGTAAGGTTCTTCGCTTTGCATCAAATTAAACCACATGCTCCACCGCTTGTGCGGGCCCCCATCAATTCCTTTGAGTTTCATTCTTGTGAACACACACAAAAGACAAGAAAAATAAAAGAAAAAATGTAGAATTGAAAACAAATAAACAATTTTTTTATGTTAACCCCCCCACACTTTAGTTGACACATTGTACTCAATGTGTAGCCCATAAAAAGATAAGGAAAGAAGTTGCCCGATTGATCGTGGTCGCTCTAACTACTAATGGCGGGTGTTTCCTCATTTAATCATGTAAAGCTTGAATTGTTTGTGTCTCCTTCGTATTGGGTTCCTACATAGAAAACTTAAACAAAATGCAATATAACTAAAAATCTACTATTAATCATATACCCACGAAGTCCAAATCAGAATCATCCAAAACTTAGTACAAACAAAATTTAGAAAAATGTTCAATCATCCTCCTCAAAATCCATTTCCTCTATTTCGTCATCCTCCTCATCCTCTCTGTCTTCGTCCTCTTCGCTCTCATGCACCTCTTCTTCTTGTTCCATCTCTATTGGCCCAAACATGCCTAGTGTATAATTTGGGACCCGGATGTTGTTTTCCCTAGCAAATTCTTAGAAGATCGACCCCGATTCTTGCATCCACTGTATCATCCAATCTAGCTTTGGATGACTACTTTCACCAACTTCTTGTTGAGCTCGTGCCAACCTTTTTGATGACGCTGGTGTAGTTGTCGCATCTTGTTGTCTTTTATTCCATTCTTTTATTTGTTTTGCTTGCAACTCAATGTAATGCTGGAACAAGGTATCCCTGATGATACTTTGGGAAGATTTCAGTGACTACTCAGTGGATGTCATAGGTACTGCCTACCTTTTTGCATAAGGTTGCCTCTAGATGGGGAAAGAAAACTCCCACCTTTTGGGCACTAATGAATCTACTCATGTTCTGCTGGATCTATTTGTCGATACAGACCTGCTTTTTCTGCAAGATTGCATACAGTAAAACTGCTCGAAAGGTATTAACATTAGACACATTTAAAGCAGGTATTATTCACATGCACACAAACTGAATCCACATTTTAGCCTCTAGAAAAATAATAGCTTGATGAAAGGACACAGGAACATTGGTACCTGAGCGATATTTCCATTCACCCCTTCCTTTAGTTGAAATGTTTATAATGTTACCCATATCTATGTCTCAAAAATATTCTAAATCAATTTCGTCAATAAAATCATTTTGTAGTATGGAGCATTATAAAAGTAGTAGATAATTCGAGGGGTTACGCGCACCTTTTTCCCTCGTACAGGTACTATATCTCATATATGGCCTTTAGTGTTCCTAGACTCTTGGTCCCGTAATGACGCATAAAATTCTTGGACCACAGGGACCTCATCACTATCTTTGGGGATCGTCAAAAAAGGTTCCCACCTATGATATCTGACTAAAGGTCATATTTCCTTACACAAAATCATGGACGGATCAAATCCCCTCTCTTGGATAAAGGATTTTCCTTGAAGTTCAATAAAATATTTTTCAATATCCAGGTTTGAAAAATTAGAGGGATTTAGAACCGTCGACGATTCTGGTTCATTAATTCGTCTAACTTTTCTAAGAGGCATGATGTCTTTCTTTCGACTCACTAATGAAATATCAAGCAAATAAATCCAATGGAACAGTAAAAGTTGAGTTAGGAACCCTTAATCTCAAATATATTGTTGGATTCCTCATCACGCTTTATTTGCTCACCATTCGGTGGAGTGGTTCCATTCTTGCCCTTCACAAGTAAGATTGAAAGAAGCAATTTTTCCAAACAAATCAAAAAGAAAAAGGGAAGAATGACTTTTTAGGGTTTAAGGTATTTAGGGAGATTTAAAATATTAGAGGAGATAAAGGGTGTTTAAATAAGACTTAATGTGATTTTAGGTTAAGAAATAGGTGCTTGGGGGGTTTAAAATCGGGTAAATTAAGGGTTAGGCCGCCGAGTTGCACAAATCGGTCAGGTCAATCCTGCAAAAAAATTGCAATGATGTCATGACACAGGGGTTTCGTGTTGCAACATCCCTGGTAGTTTTCCATTGTCTCAAAATTAGGGTTCAATGTCACGACCCACTCCAGATTTTTCAATTTTTGAGTAAGCTATGGTGTCGTGACACCTAAGGTCTGTGTCGCGACATCGAAAGAATTTTCTCGATTTTAAAAGCTGCTATCGGTGTTGTGACACAAGATTCCTGTGTTGTGATACGGGCTCTGTTCTCACTCAAAACTCCATTTTCTAGAGTGTTATGGTTGCTTATAAAATGCAAGGCTAATGTTAATTAAAATCTATACTAAACAATTATCTAAATATACAATATTTTACAAATGTTAAGCATCAGGTCAAATATCGTAAGTCTTACTGTCAGATTCATCCGACAATATTATCAGTTCACAAATGGATGACTCTTTTGTTCTATCAGTATTAGTCCATCATCCATTGTGCCATTCCACCTTTTCCTGCTTGTCCTTTTCCTTAAACTTGTTTATTCTTTTTGCATGCATTAAAGGAAACGTGTCCCTTGACTTGAGAATGTTAGAAACAAATAATTTTTTGCATTGCCCCCTGACTTCATCATACCTTCCTCGCTTGGTTGATGGCCACATTTAAAATTTTTAGTCTCACCATTGATGTTCATAGTTAATTCATTTTTCTCTAAATCAATGGTGGACCTAAAAGTGGCCAGGAAAGGTTTACCTTAATAAGATCAGCATCTCACGATCTTCTTCAAAATTAATCACCACAAAACCTGTCGGAATAATGAAACTACAAATTTTGACTAACACATCCTCTAATACCCCTTTTGGATGAATTGAAGATCTGTCGGCCAACTATAGTGTTATATGTGTATTTTTAAGATCCTCTGACCCCGAGTTTTTTAAAAACATATAAAGGCATCAAATTAATACTGTCTCCAAAATCACATAGCTCTATTAAAATAAATTATCCTTATCTCTACGGGAATAGTAAAACTTCTCGTGTTTTTAAATTTTTGGGGAGCCCATCTTGAGATAATAGCACTACAGAAAGCGCTTATACTAGTTTAACCAACCTTAATTTTCCTACACCTAGACATAATTTCCTTTAAAAACTTGGCGTGCTTAGGACCTTTCTCTATTAATTTAATTAAAGGCAGGTTAACATTTAATGTTTTGAACAAGTTCAGGAAACTTACAAATTCATCCTCATCCTGCTTTTTTTTCCCTCCAGTCTCAAAGGGAATGTGATTTTTCCACCGATAGAATCTTTAGTTATTTCCTTCTCTACCTCTGATGTCAGTGTGGTTACCTCCTCTAGCTCAGGCTCATCTTTAGCCTCTAAGGATTCCTCTTGAGGATTGTCATTATTCTCCACAATTATCTCTAGAATAGTGGTTTTTAGACTACTCAGCACTTTGCTCGATCGAAGCGCAATCGCTTTCATGTGATCCTTACCTTCTCTCTGTGGATTATCTTCTATGTTGCTGGGAATACCTATACTAATTTGTCTTTGAATGTCACCTATCATGCTCATCAATTGGCTCATTTGATCCTCAATTTTAGTTAATGTTCTTGTTGAATTAGTCCACTCAGACTGCGCCTTCTTGACATTCGTTCTCATTAATTGCATTTCTCCCTCAATTCTATCCAAACGTTGACCACATACAGTATTGTCACTTGGGTTGACCCTATCCTGAGGTTTCTGCAAATAAGAAGTTTTATAATTAGTATTTTTAGCTTGATTTAAGTTGTTACCTCCTCCTTGATTTCCTCCCCATCTCAGGTTTGGGTGTTAGTCAGGGTTATACGTATTCGAATAAGGGCTCCTCCTCTTGCTCCGTCTAACCCAGATCATGTGTTCGTATCCAACCCGTTATAAAATACCTGCAATCGCATCCACTCAGGAAATTCGTGGTGCAGGCATTTTTGAATCTACATTTTGAAACATTCCCATGCCTCATAGAAACTTTCTCCCTCCATCTGTCTAAAGACAGCAATCTTTCTTCTTAGTTGAACTGCTTTGCTAATCGGGAAGAACTTCTATAAGAACTTTCCAGCGAGTTCATCCCATGTCGAGATAGATCCTAGTGCCTGCGATTCTAACCATGAAAAGGCGTTATCAATCAAGGAGAAGGGGAATAACCGAAGATAAATAGCATCATCAGTGGCCTCGTTATACTTAAAAGTATCATAGAGTTGGAGAAACCATTTTAAATGTTGATTAGGGTCCTCTATCATCATGCCCCTAAACTACAAATTATTTTGGACCATCCGAATCATCTCCGATTTGATCTTAAAATTATTAGTTGTAATTGTTGACCTTGGTATACTTTCCTAAACCATGTCCAGACTTGGTAAGGTATAATTCCTTAGGGTTCTCTCGTTTTGAGCCATATGTACGTTTGCGGGTAGTTGTGGCGCTAGTGGGTTTCCTAAGGTGTTATTGTCAATGTTACCAAATAGTGGACTTTCATGTGGTACGTTACCTGTAGCAAGTGGTGGTGGATCTTGCATTTGTTGTTGCTGCTGCTGTTCCTGTTGGCAATTTCTTTAGATTATTCTCTCTAAATCTGTGGCTACTATAATAGGTGTGCCTCTACTACAAGTCATACACTAAACCCAAAAACAGAAAATTTGTAACAATAAATAAAATCAAATAGAATCAAATATATAACTTAAATTTTTTCTAATTACTCTTTCCACGTGAAAACATTAAAATCAAACTAGTGGCATTGCCTCCCCGGCAACGGCGCCAACAACTTAACAGCCTCCAGACGTACCAGTGTCTAGAGTGTGAATACTGCAACAAAATATAAAAATACAAGGTGGTATCCGCAAGTATACGGGTCGAGTTGTAATATAGTTTTACAAAGAGGTAGGATCGTACTCTGAGGATCGTACCCAAGCGAGGCAAGTGCTAGATCAATTCTAACCTAAACACTAAAAGATCTAATTAGCACTTTAAATCCGTTATGGTACGAGAACAGAATAAAATGGGGGGTTTTTTAGGGTTTTTGTAATGATAAAATAAAATTACATAAAAGAAATAAAGTTCAAGAGATAGAAGAGTAGAGTGAATCAAATCTTGATTATGGATGATTAGCTCGCTTCGGTAATCCCAATCAACTGTTGTCTCGAGTTTCTCGTTAATCAACCAATCACTACCCTAGCAAGATCTTCCAATCTTCCAATAACATGTGAGTCAGCAAAAACTACTTATCTTTCGACCTCACAGTCCAGACTGGTTTGGGGTGAAGATGTTCATAGATAAGAAATACCAATTTTAGCTTAATTCCCACCTTGATGACTTCTCAGGGTTGTTAGGCCTATGGTTTGTTTCACGTTCTTCCTTTCTCAAACAGTTGATCCATTGAGTAACCCTACAAAAAAATTAATAGGTTATACCTCCACTTGCTAATCCTCCATAGGAGGATTAGTTCCTCATGGCTTTCATAAACAATATGGAGTTAACGTAAAGAGAAAACATGATAAATGGATTAAAGTGTAGAGTTTAATAAAATGTCTTATTTGTATTAAATATGGAAAACAAATCCATAAAGTTTGATGATCTCCACAAATCAGATCTCTTGACAAAGAACAACTAAAAATAAATTCTAAAAACCTAAGAAAGAAAGAAACTAAACTAAGTTTAAAAGAAAGAATCTAGGCTAATTGAATAATGTCCATAACATGTGTCAAATGAGCCTATTTATAGATTCTAAGTGGTCGTCATCTTTAACCCTAGGTTAGCTGACGTTCTCAAGCTTTCAGTTTGATTGTGTAGACCAAAATGCCCTTGTTTCGTATTTAATTTCTATTCTAGAGTCGATGTCGTGACACACCAGGTCCTGTGTCACGACAAGGCAGTTAGTGTGTACACCTCTTGGGATATCTTCAGGGGTATGTCGCGACACCCTCAGACTATGTCGCGACATTGAAGGCAGTCTTAAGGTTTCTTATGTCGCGACATTGAAGGCAGTCTTAAGGTTTCTTCATTCCGGTCCCTATGTTATGACATAGCAACCAAAATTAGTTTTAGTAAGCCTTCTAAAAGTCTCCTGCACACTCACAAAGTGCGTTAGCTCACCCTTAGGTCTCATTCGTCCTTTAAGGTCAATAAAAGACTCATTTTGCACATTTTATTAACTTATAAAAAACTTAAGAAAACATAATTCAAACCTACTGAACATGCTTATTTTCAAGCTCCTAAAGTGAGATAACTAGTTTAATCTACTACATCGAATTACAGCAGATCAATAAATATCAACTTAACATGAACCAAAGTACAAGTTTAAACTTCATATTACAAAATCATTTACACCTATGTACATGCCACTTATAACTGGCCAAAATGACTAAATTCTATCAAAAGAGTTGAAGGATAATGTGAGCTCCAAAAATGATCCAATTAATAGTACGAATCTGACAATCTACAAGGAAGAAAATGGAACAAGGTAAGCTTACTTAGAACTTAGTAAGTTCGTATAATTTAAACATGACATACATGTCATTTAAAATAATACTAATTGAAATTAACATAAGAACTAATAATTTCTTACCGCCTTGCATATTCCCTACCATAACAAAATGGTTAGTCATGATTATATAGCAAACATCAAGACATCTAGATAGCATAATACACATATCATTTACATTCATTTCATGAATAGCATTTATACCATATGCTTTCATTTCCATTCATTTCCATGTCTTGTTTTTCCCCAAGAACTATAGTAAATTAACTTTGATTGCTCAGAATAACTTTGCTCACTTGAGCTGTAAATCGAGACATTAACCATTACTCGATGATGCTCACCCAAGCTGTAAAGAATTCGCAACAAATGTTGGATCTCAGTCATCAGTATGGTATCCACCATCGGTACATAGTACTTGATAAAAATAACACCAGCACATAATGTCTGATAAATATAACATTGGCACATAGTGCTTGATACAACATGAACACTGATACAAAGTACTTGATAATATGGTCACCGATATATAGTACCTGATAACTATGATCACCGGCACATAGTGCCTGATAAACCCTAATGACATGTCATTTGTATCCTAATCATTCACTAAGTTCACATAAGCCTAAATTCAATTCTCATACTCTTTCCGTCAAGGTAAGATAGTCACATATACAACATGGCTATTTAGCATTTCATATCCTCTTTCAATTCATTTCAAACACATATAATTACCATACTTTACAATTTAATCCTTCAATCTCAATTTCAATATTTATTTCAAACAATCATGCCATCACATTTATAAATAATACAGACATAAATATGTATTAATCAAAATGAACCTAATACTAACTTACCTAAATAAAATAGCAACAAACACCACACCGAGGACTACTCAACAATTTTTCATTTTTTGTGTTTATCGATCGGTTGATCTTTCTTGATCTATATAATAATCTAACTCAATCAACAATTCCAAATACCTTATATCATCTAAACATATGCATATGACCCTTTATTAAAATTTTACAATATTTTCCTAATCTTTTACATTTTATTCAATTTAGTCCCTAAAATCGAAACTTACATATTTTTCACAATTAAGCCCAAAACCTTTTGACTGAATTCACTTGTACTCCTTTACAGCTCACAATTAATGAAATTTTACAATAATTTCATGTTGAATTTAATATTTTATCATTTTAGTCCCTAAACTTAAAACTACCTAAATTTACTTTACAAATTAGTCATATTTCAACACCAAGCTTCAAACTCAACCATTAACATTCAAAAAGCTTTTAGAAAAACAATGGTAAATTTTCAAAACTTAGACAAGTATTGCAAAATAGTCCCTGGGTTAGCTAGATTAAGCTACAATGATCTCAAAAGCATAAAATTTACAAAAAAAAACCGAGTAAAGAAATGCTTACATGCAAGGGTCGAATATCCTTAAAGTTTCAAAGATTTTATTTCCTTTAAAAATGGTGGAAAACTTAGTGGAAGAAGAAGAATGAATGGTGATGTCTTTACTTTTGTTTTATTATATTTTAATTAACATTTTAATATAAAATAACATATTATTTATTTTCTATTCATAAATCATCCATTATAGAGTAATATGGTCAAATTACCATTTAAAACCATCAAATCATGTTTTTATAATCATTTAGCACATATAAATTAATAGCAATTAACTTTTACAGTTTTTACAATTTAGTCATTTTTCCTTAATTAACTATTCAAACATCAAAATTACCGGATCAAATTTTAATATGACACTCTAATAACCTCGTAAATATTAAAGAAACAATATTTATAGACTCACATGTCAGAATTGTAGTCTCAAAATCATTATTTTCGACACCACTAAAAACTGGTTCTTACACACAATCCGATACTCTAAATAATCATTCATTGGCAATCATTTTGTCTTCCACTAAGGAACCAGTCGGCTCTATCTTAATTGAAGAAAAATTAGATCTCAACTAATTATCAATCAGTCATCAAAATTTTCATAATTTTCTAGTAGAGCCTGCCAACTTACTATATTCTTCAATTAACTCTCAACTCTTCTTTAAATTCATGACTTTAATGAAAACTGAATGTGACATTTTCCCAACCTCTAACTGTAGGAGCAGATCTCTGAGTCACAGCAGGATTATCATTATCATTTTTTAGCACTCTCAAGAAAAATGCTCTAGGGATCTGCATCTAAAGCATGCTCTCGTCAATTTCCAGCATTCACTTCTTTGTTTCTTTCCGCAATGTTCACAATTAGGAATATTCACGTCTCTCTAGGAACCCCTAGTACTATCCACTGACATTGATGGTTGCCTAGCTCGATCTTCCTTTGACTTGAAAATCAATGGATTTGATCCTCAAAGTCCTCGAGACTCTCTAGCTTGGTTTGGCAAAGGTTGCGAAGTAGCGGTGTCGACTCTTTTTCCAAATGCTCGAGAAGGCTAAACTTTCTCATCTAAGCCCTTGGCCTGCTCAACAATCTTTGATGGTTTAGCTAGATTGGCGAATTCTTCAAGCTTATGCAAGACTAGCTAAACTTGAAGCTCATCTCTCTATCCCCCAAGGAATCACTTGCAACTTTCCTCATCGGCTGGCACTAACTTGAGGGCATACTTGCTGAGTCACAAGAATTCTCTCTCATAATTAATAACCAGCATATCACCCTATTTTAGCATCATAAATTCTTGCTTTTTTTCTTCCAGATACAATCCACCCACGTACTTCTTTTTGAACTCTAATTGGAAGAACATCCAATCAATCAGATCTGTCGAAACATAATGGGTGATTGTTAACCACCATTGATATGTCTCTTCTTTAAGAAGAGATACCATGCATGTAACAAATTCGGGTAGTGAACATTCTAACTGTTGGAGAACTCGCTCGGCTGACTCCAACCAAATTTCAGCTAAGGAAGGCTCGACACCTTTCAATCTTTTAAATTCAATTGCTCCATACTTTTGCAACTCTTTTATTGGGGCTCATCAGGTTGCATGTAACCCCCCATACCATGTTTGACTCAAGGAACCTGATATAGGAATATTACATTTGGTGCTAAATTAATTCTTGGCTAATTACTAATATATTTGAACATAAAAACGAACACTTGGAACATACTTAATATTTTTTCCTAAGTACATCCCATTCTATTTAAAATTTGAAAACATACCCTATTGTTGCTTGAAGATGTGATGAGATGAAAGCTTGCAATCTCAAATTCAACTCTTCAAAAATCACTGTACCTAATCTGCACACGGAAACAAACCGTACGCTGAGTATATTTACTCAGTGGTATTACTATAATTCAAATACTTAAAGTAAAATATTAAACTTGTATTTTCAATCATAAGCCATTCTCTCTCAATGGATCACTTATCTGTTCATCTTTTAATTTCATACTACCAACTAGCTTAATTAGCTTTAATCATTTCAATTTGCACTTCAAACTACTGTATCATTATTCATTTTACAAAGAATTTTTTGTTCATATATCTCATTCCAATAATTCATTCCATATCATATATAAATCATTCAATTCAACAATTCATACAATATCAATTCGATTATCAAATTGTTCATTACCTCTATTAACAACTCATAATCTTTATACTTATAATCTTTAATAACCATTTCATGCACAAAACAATTTGTTTCATTAATAGTATTAACTATCTCAAATTCATTTCAATTTCCCATTCCATTATAATAACTCATCCATTATCAATTCCATTATCAATTCGTTCTTTTATAATCAATTTACGTTATAGTCTTTTAATATTCGATTCATACATTAAATCCATAAATAAATTTCAAGAACTTGTATTCAATTAAATTCAAGTATTATTTCACTATTTCAAATCATTTTATTTTCACTTCTCATTTCAATTCAATTTAGTTCAATTCAAATCACTTTTAATCTCCAATCAATATATCTTCAAATATTCACATAATTCATAATTCAATATCATTTCTTACCTCAATTCTTTTATTTTCCCCTATTAACATGACTCAGACTTTGACGGATACACGAATTCCAACCCAAACACACCAGTACGACACATTGTGCTTAAAACGGTACATAGTACCTGATTAGTATACGACACATAAGTGCCTGATACGAATGCGAGGTGCCTGATACGACACACGAGGTGCCTGAAATACGACACATAAAGTGCCTGATATACGACACATAAAGTGCCTGATCGGCAAAGCCGATAAATCCCGTACTCTTCCAAATCCTATGGCATGCCAACTATATCCGACTCAGCCCGACTAGTTAATAGGGTATTCAAATCATTTTTCTATTTCAAATTCACTTTCAATTCAATCATAATTCAATTCAAATTCACTTTCCACTTTTTAATCAATATACAATTCAGTACCAATACATATTTCAGATATTCACATATAATCATACTTCGATTCAATTCAAACCACTTTTCAATCAATATACAATTCACGTATTCACACATATTCATAATTTAATTCACTTTTATTCAATTCATATTTTAATTCATTTTCCAATCAAATTCAAATCACTTTAAATTTCCAATTTGTTCACATTCAATTTCAATAGCCATAAACATTTTTGAATCAATTTCATTCAAATCAATATTATCATTTCAATTGCTTACCTAATTTTACCTACCATGCATTTTAATTAAAATATAACAATTAATAATAAATAGATTTGAATTATAGTAATACAAACCATGATTCTCGTGTCTATTCCTAGTCCACTTTTTCTTTTCCTTTCTTCGTGGATGCCTCGGGTGCGATATTAGCTACGAAAAATTAGGATAATTTTCATAATCATTAATACAATATTAAATTATGTCTAATATTTAAATTTTCCTATTCAATTTCTACCGTAAATTCAATTTGGTCCTAATTAAATTCACTTACTTTCCTATCTTAATTCATACTTTATTTCTACTCAAGTTTCAACCAAACTTAGACATAACTATCTAAATTTCATCATAAATACCAAATTTTAAATTCTTGAAATTTAGTCCCTACTATGTAAAACTTATAGCTTACTTTACAATTTAATCCTTTAATCAATTCTAACTAAAATTTCTATCAATTAAACCCTTAATTCATCAATTTGTTCAACACGACCTATTCAAAAACCTAAGAATTTCCAAAACTTTAACTTGATTTCAACAAAAACTTTATTCCAAAGCTTCTAAAACATCAAAATTAAGTAAAAAGGACTTAATTGACTTACCAATTAAAGCTTTAAGCTTCAAAACCCTAGTTTTCCCTTTTCTTTTTCTTTTCTTCTTTCCTTCCCCTATTTCAAATTGCTCTCTGTTTCTTTTCTTCTTTGTTTTGTTTCTTTCTTTTTTTTACTTTATCATTAAGGGCACAACCAATGAGAGCTAGCATCACGCCAAGCGTATGGCTAAGGGAAGATAATATGGGGAGAAATTGTGTGGAAGACGTTAGCAAGCAAGTAGTTAGGAATAATGGTAGAGGGACGTATAGTTTTGACCCACGGTAAAATTTGGATTTTATTAACCATACTTTAGGGTTTAATTTAGAAGGTAGAAAGAGGCAAGACAAAGAAAAAGAGATACAATTGTTAAGTGAGGGGGAGAAAGAGGATATGGAAGAGGACAGTGAGGAGTTACCTTTGGAGAATAAAAAAAAGACATAGGTCAAACAATCAAGTACAAGGTATATTTACATACGCAAGAGAGGTTGGATTAGAAGAAAAAAGGGAAAAATTTGCAAAAAAAAAATAGATATTAACAGCTGCCAATAGGATGAAAATTTAAAGTTGGAACGTTCGTGGATTGAGGAGTCCACAGGGTGTTAGAAGGATTCAGCATATGCTGAAGTTGTATAGTCCCCAGGTAGTCTTCTTTGTAGAGATAAAACTAGACAATTTTCAAATGGAAAGAGTTAGAAAACAGTGTTGATTTCATTGTGGCATAAATGTGCCGGCAATGGGAACATAAGGTGGGTCAAGTCTTGGATGGAAGGGTAAGGCATTGGTGAGCTTAAGGAGTTTTTCTAATAATCACATTGATGTTGACATTGAAGACAATGAAGAAAGATTTATTTGGTGAATGACTAGATTTTATGGGACATTAGAGGCCAGAGGAAGAAGTGAAGCATGAAAGCTATTGAGAAGGTTGGGTAAGGAGCAAGTTACGGCATGGTTGGTTGTGGCGATTTTAATGAGATTCTATACTTTTTTGAAAAGAAAAAGGGTTTGCCTAGAGATGAAAGTCGCATGGAAGAATTTAGGACAACCTTGAATGAGTGTCGACTAGAGAATGTGGGATATGTTGGTAAGTGGTTTACGTGGGAAAGAGGGAACTTGCCTGAAATAAACATTAAGAAGCACCTTGACAGAGGGGTGGCAAACATAGAATGGATTAATTTATTTCCTAATTACACAATTCGGTATTTGTCACATTCCTTTTTGGACCATTGCCCTTTACTTTTTCAAACCAAGCAAGAGGGGATGAGTAGAAGAAAGGGAGGATTTAGATTTGAAGCATGGTGGGTGATCTATCGTAATTGGGTGAAACAAATTAAACTAGTTTTCGCACTTTAGGAGCTTGAACATGAGCATTTTAGTTAAGTTTAATTACATTTTCCCTAAGTATTGGTTAAGTTAATAAAATGTGCAATTTGAGTCTTTTATTAACCTTAGGGGCTGATGAGGCCTAAGGATGAGCTAATATACTTTGTGAGTGTGCTGGGGACCTTTAGAAAGTGTACTAACATGATACTGGTTGCTAGGTTACAATACGGAGCATGTGATGTCGCAACATAGAAAGTGTACTAACATGATACTGGCTGCTAGGTTGCAATACGGGTCAAGGTATAAGTATCTCCAACATTTATTTTTACTATATTTTTATGGCCTACAATTTCACGGAATGATTTCTTAAAAATTTCGTTCAAAAATCTCGACGTTTGGGCACTCAATTTAGTCAAAAGGACTAAATTGTAAAAAGTCCAAAAGTTGAGTTCTACATGTTAGGGGTGTCTAATTGTTATGAAATTTTAAATTGGAGGTCTTTATATGGTAATTAGAACATTGGTTAAGTTATGGACAAAAATGGACATGAGATAAGTGAAATAGGAAATTTTTAAGTTAGGGGCATTTTGGTAATTTGGTAATTAAAATGAATTAAAAGGGAAAAAGATGGCAAATTGTGCTCATCTTCTTCATTTGGCCGAAATTAGCAAGGGGGGAAGCCATAGTTAGGGTTTTCAAGCTTCCAAGGTCCATAGTAAGTGATCCCAAGCCCCGTTTTTAATGTTCTTTACGTTTTTGGAGTCCTAGTAACTTGATTTAGCTTATTCTAGCAATAATTTAACCTAGGGTTCATATTTGGAAAAATACCCATAGGTGAAATGTGTTTATTTTGATGTTTTATGGTAGAATATGAAGCTTGGAATTATGTTAAACAACTTTTGCTAAGCGATTTTAAGTGAAAACGAGTAAAACGACATAATCGGTAAAAATACCTAATGTTCATAAGTAAGTGTTAGAGTGGGAATTTGATGTTTCCATAGAAGGGAAAATGTTCAGCATGTCATAAAACATAAGAATAAGGGATGAATTTTAATTTCCGAGCTTTAGGGCAAAAGTGTAATTATGCAAAAGTTTAGGGGCAAAATCGTAATTTTTCCAAAGTTCGAGTCAAGGTTTGTTTTGATGAATGTGAGTATTAAATAAGATAAATTTGCTATTATAGATCAAAAAGAACGAAATCTGGAGTTAGACCGGGGAAAGAAAAAGGTTGAAGACAAAGTGCTAGATTTGATCATATTTTGTACCGAGGTAAGTTTACGGTAAATAAATGCAACATTTTAATAATTATTATTAATGTTGTTAATTTCTAGCAATTATGTAATTACTTCATGAAATTATTTAATAGTGACTCAAGTATGAGATGACAGAGAATTAGTGATACAAGCCCCGTTGAAACATTAGGAATGTATTGGATACAAATGTCATGACATTTGGGTAAAGAGAACTCATGTAAGACCATGTCTGGGACATGACATTGGCATCATTGAGATTATGAGAGGTCCCATATAAGACCATGTCTGGGACATGGCGTTGGCACCGAGATGGGAGGTCCCCCGTAAGACCATGTCTAGGACACGGCATGGGCACCGATATGAGAACTCCCATGTAAGACCATATCTGGGGTATGACATTGGCAGTACAGAAAACACCCCATGTAAGACTATGTTTGGGACATAGCTTTGGCATGTATTATCAGACAAGAGACCCGAGTATCCTTAGTATTCCAAGTGATTCAATGGGCTAGTAAATAGACCATGTTACATGAAAGTTCAGATAAAAGCATAATAATAAATTCAGGTGAGTTATAAGGATTGAGAATATCTCAGTTATCAGTTGAGAAAGAAATTTCAGCAAGGGAGGAGTAAGTTATAATCATGAGTTATTTAAGTAAGCAAGTAAGTAAACAAGCAAGTGAGTAAGTAAAGAAGCGAGTAAAGATTCTAATGTTTGATGAAATTTATGAGTATGATTATTTATGATAAATGTTGTTCATTATTTACTTGTAAACTTACTAAGTTTTATTCTTACTTTATTTATTTTCCTTATTTTATAGTATCGTCAAGTCAGTTCGAGGATCACAAGGACGTTGGAGTTCGTCTTACACTATCTACAGACATCTCGGTATTATGTGATTTCGAAATGTGTAAAGCTATGGCATGTATAGAGACTTAGTCATTTTGAGTGTGTTTATATGATATGGCTAATGGTTGGCTATTGAAATGGCTAATTAAGAACATGTGTGGTGTTATGAATGCCTAGGTGATAGTTTATACCTAGAAAATATGAAATAGTAAAAATTTGCAATGAAACAGTTTTGGGACAGCAGCAGTGATGTGACTTTGAAAAATCACGAAGGATAGTATAAAATTAATTAGAGAGTGAATTATATATAGAATTAAATATTATCGAGTCTATTTTCATATAAAAATAATTGTGTGGGTAAAGGAATTTTATATTCTAAGATATTTGAATTTTGGTTAGACGGGGTCAGAATGGTTTTTGGAGTCCCCTGTTCTGACTTTAGAAAATCATTAAAAATTGTAAAAAAATAAGTGAGAACACCATATGAAAATCATACGATGAGAAAATTGATTTTTAGTGAATAAAGGGTAGAACCGTCATGCAATGAAACAGGGGAGATTTTAATGAATAAACTGTACTAATTGGCTAATCCAAAAATTCTGAAAATTTTATGGTAAGATAATATATGAGTCTAGTTTTAGGTAAAATTTACAGATCTAAATTTTTAGTTTCATAACTTGAGTTATAATTAAATTAGTGACTGCTGCGCAGGTGCACAACATTATGGTGAACAGCGAAATAAATTTTAAAAGTAAATTTTTATGCTCTGAACTGGTAAGTTAAATCAGATAATGCCTCATGCTCAACTCCTGAAACGGTCTCGGGTAAGGGGTGTTACATGTGACTTCCTATGTGGAGAAATAAGGAAAGTGAAAGAAGGAGACATAAAGCGGTGAGTGAGAAAGGGTTACTAAATGGGAGAGTATGGGACAATATGATGTGTCAAACTATTTTAGTGCTTGAAACAATTTGATGCTTACTATTCTTGAAATCTATACCTATCCTAAGCCTCAGTACGTTACAAGCCAGAAAGCCCTATGCGATCTAGGTAGACTTATTCACAATTTGAAATCATACTGAATAATTGCATTTATGAGTATTTGTATTCTGCTAGGATAATCAAATTAATTGTGTAATTATTGATGGATTCTTACATTTGAGACCCTTAATACTTGTATGCTTTGTAATATACTGAACTTAGGTGTCTAATATCAAAAGCGGTAAGTCAGTTATATCTCATACCAAGATTATATAGAGTATGAAATGCTTATTCATGTGCTCCAAAGCTAACACTTGTACTATACTTGTTCAAGGTTCGTCTTTTTTTTATTGTTTTTATTTGTGTTGCTTGAGGACAAGCAATGACTTAAGTGTGTGGGAGTTTGATCTTTTGCAATTCGGTGTAGCAGATTAAACTAGTTTTTGCACATTAGGAGCTTAAACATGGGCATTTTAGTTAAGTTTAATTACATTTTCCCTAAGTATTAGTTAAGTTAATAAAATGTATGATTTGAGTATTTTATTGACCTTAGGAGCCGAATAAGGCCCAAGAGCGAGCTAATATACTTTGTGAGTGTGCTGGAGACCTGTAGAAGGTGTACTAACACGATACTGGTTGCTAGGTTGCAACACGGAGCATGCGATGTCGTAAAATAAAGAGTAGAATAGAAGAATTCCAAGACTACCTTCAATGTCGTGACACAACCTTTGGAGGTCGCGACATACCCTTGAAAACACCCAAGAGTTGAGCATAATGTCACAACACAGGACCTGGTGTGTCATGACATCGCCTCTATATGAAAATAATTACGATTCAGGGGCGTTTTGGTCCACACAATCAAACATTAAACACGAGGACGGCAGTTGACCTAGGGTTGAGGACGGTAACCACCCTAAATCTATAAATAGGCTCATTTAGCACACATCAGACATACCATTCATATTGTATAATTTTCTCTTTAGCTTTAGTCTTTAATCTTTAGTTTTTCCCTTTTTCTTAGTTTTTAGATTTTATTTCCGTTCTTGTTATTTGTTTTTACGAAGAAATTAGATTCTTGAATTACTATCAAACTCTATGAGGATTCTACACTTAATCTAAATACAAATCTGGCTTCTTCTAAACTCTATTCTTGAAATTGTTCTTTATGCTTGTAACGCGTAGGTTTGTGCTAGTATACATAGTCGTTATCAAGTAATAAATAAGTATAAGAGTTAACATCTCCACATTGATTGTATTTGTTAATCAAATTTTACAAAATTAAAGATTGCAAGTTGGTAAGAAAACACAATAATTTTGATGTGATGGATAAAATTAATATTAACTAAATGCAAATGAATTAGTCTAAATACAATGAATGAGATGAGATGGTTTAGCAACAAATTCACAAGCTTCAACAATAATAACAATCAGCTAGAATAGTTATAATATTCAACTTAATTCATTTTTCATCATGCGTAACAATGTCCAGAAAGTATTCCATGGCAACTCAATCTTTCATTAACTTGAAATCAGTTATAAGTGCTTTTAGAATCTTATGCTTAGAAAAACATGCATACTACCATTGTCTTATTTAACTAAGGGTTTGTTAGAGTTGTGTGAAGTAACAGGGAAGGATTAGGTTTGAAACAATTTAATCACACCAATCTAAAATATGCAAGGTAATATAGCTCTCTCAAGTTATTACAAACCTTTAATTTAATCGGGCTAGGATCTAAATTAAGCATGCATCTTTCAATTATTGCGTCCATTAATCATCATATAGCTAGGATTGATAAATTAATTCTAATGTATTCAATCACATTTTAATGAATGAAATACATGCATGAGTTTAATTGAAAGCATGCATGATTGAGGCACAAACATTATGAACATGAATCAAATGAACTTCGTCAAATTAAGTTATCATTGTTAATGAAAAAAATTGAAACAATGTCTGGAAATGTTGAATAATTAAGAACAAAATAAAGATAAGGAAGAAGAAGCTCTGAATGATTTTGGCAATCCTCCAGAAATCGGTCGCAGTGGC